>NC_091352.1:2912142-2917142 GCF_038502225.1 Cherax quadricarinatus | reverse complement strand
ACTACCGTGCATCTGTCAGTGGATGAAGAACTACCCTGCATCTGTCAGTAAGTGAAGAACTACCCTGCATCTGTCAGTGGGTGAAGAACTACCCTGCATCTGGCAGTGGATGAAGAACTACCCTGCATCTGTCAGTGGGTGAAGAACTACCCTGCATCTGTCAGTAAGTGAAGAACTACCCTGCATCTGTCAGTGGGTGAAGAACTAACCTGCATCTGTCAGTGGATGAAGAACTACCCTGCATTTGTCAGTGGATGAAGAACTACTCTGCATCTGTCAGTGGGTGAAGAACTACCCTGCATCTGTCAGTGGGTGAAGAACTACCCTGCATCTGTCAGTGGGTGAAGAACTACCCTGCATCTGTCAGTGGATGAAGAACTACCCTGCATCTGTCAGTGGATGAAGAACTACCCTGCATCTGTCAGTGGGTGAAGAACTACCCTGCATCTGTCAGTGGGTGAAGAACTACCCTGCATCTGTCAGTGGGTGAAGAACTTCCCTGCATCTGTCAGTGGGAGAAGAACTACCCTGCATCTGTCAGTGGGAGAAGAACTACCCTGCATCTGTCTGGGTGAAGAACTACCCTGCATCTGTCAGTGGGTGAAGAACTACCCTGCATCTGCCAGTGGATCAGGAACTACCCTGCATCTGTCAGTGGATGAAGAACTACCCTGCATCTGTCAGTGGATGAAGAACTACCCTGCATCTGTCAGTGGGAGAAGAACTACCCTGCATCTGTCAGAGGTGAAGAACTACCCTGCATCTGCCAGTGGGAGAAGAACTACCCTGCATCTGTCAGTGGGTGAAGAACTACCCTGCATCTGTCAGTGGATGAAGAACTACCCTGCATCTGTCAGTGGGTGAGGAACTACCCTGCATTTGTCAGTGGATGAAGAACTACCGTGCATCTGTCAGTGGATGAAGAACTACCCTGCATCTGTCAGTAAGTGAAGAACTACCCTGCATCTGTCAGTGGGTGAAGAACTACCCTGCATCTGTCAGTGGGTGAAGAACTACCCTGCATCTGTCAGTGGGTGAAGAACTACCCTGCATCTGTCAGTGGGTGAAGAACTACCCTGCATCTGTCAGTGGATGAAGAACTACCCTGCATCTGTCAGTGGATGAAGAACTACCCTGCATCTGTCAGTGGGTGAAGAACTACCCTGCATCTGTCAGTGGATGAAGAACTACCCTGCATCTGTCAGTGGGTGAAGAACTACCCTGCATCTGTCAGTGGATGAAGAACTACCCTGCATCTGTCAGTAAGTGAAGAACTACCCTGCATCTGTCAGTGGGTGAAGAACTACCCTGCATCTGTCAGTGGGTGAAGAACTACCCTGCATCTGTCAGTGGGTGAAGAACTACCCTGCATCTGTCAGTGGGTGAAGAACTACCCTGCATCTGTCAGTAAGTGAAGAACTACCCTGCATCTGTCAGTGGGTGAAGAACTAACCTGCATCTGTCAGTGGATGAAGAACTACCCTGCATTTGTCAGTGGATGAAGAACTACTCTGCATCTGTCAGTGGGTGAAGAACTACCCTGCATCTGTCAGTGGGTGAAGAACTACCCTGCATCTGTCAGTGGGTGAAGAACTACCCTGCATCTGTCAGTGGATGAAGAACTACCCTGCATCTGTCAGTGGATGAAGAACTACCCTGCATCTGTCAGTGGGTGAAGAACTACCCTGCATCTGTCAGTGGGTGAAGAACTACCCTGCATCTGTCAGTGGGTGAAGAACTTCCCTGCATCTGTCAGTGGGAGAAGAACTACCCTGCATCTGTCAGTGGGAGAAGAACTACCCTGCATCTGTCTGGGTGAAGAACTACCCTGCATCTGTCAGTGGGTGAAGAACTACCCTGCATCTGCCAGTGGATCAGGAACTACCCTGCATCTGTCAGTGGATGAAGAACTACCCTGCATCTGTCAGTGGATGAAGAACTACCCTGCATCTGTCAGTGGGAGAAGAACTACCCTGCATCTGTCAGAGGTGAAGAACTACCCTGCATCTGCCAGTGGGAGAAGAACTACCCTGCATCTGTCAGTGGGTGAAGAACTACCCTGCATCTGTCAGTGGATGAAGAACTACCCTGCATCTGTCATTGGGTGAGGAACTACCCTGCATCTGTCAGTGGATGAAGAACTACCCTGCATCTGTCAGTGGATGAAGAACTACCCTGCATCTGTCAGTAAGTGAAGAACTACCCTGCATCTGTCAGTGGGTGAAGAACTACCCTGCATCTGTCAGTGGGTGAAGAACTACCCTGCATCTGTCAGTGGGTGAAGAACTACCCTGCATCTGTCAGTGGGTGAAGAACTACCCTGCATCTGTCAGTGGGAGAAGAACTACCCTGCATCTGTCAGTGGATGAAGAACTACCCTGCATCTGTCAGTGGGTGAAGAACTACCCTGCATCTGTCAGTGGGTGAAGAACTACCCTGCATCTGTCAGTGGGTGAAGAACTACCCTGCATCTGTCAGTGGGAAGAACTACCCTGATCTGTCAGTAACTACCCTGCATCTGTCAGTGGGTGAAGAACTACCCTGCATCTGTCAGTGGGTGAAGAACTACCCTGCATCTGTCAGTGGGTGAAGAACTACCCTGCATCTGTCAGTGGGTGAAGAACTACCCTGCATCTGTCATTGGGAGAAGAACTACCCTGCATCTGTCAGTGGATGAAGAACTACCCTGCATCTGTTAGTGGGTGAAGAACTACCCTGCTTCTGTCAGTGGGAGAAGAACTACCCTGCATCTGTCAGTGGGAGAAGAACTACCCTGCATCTGTCAGTGGGTGAAGAACTACCCTGCATCTGTCAGTGGGTGAAGAACTACCCTGCATCTGTCAGTGGGTGAAGAACTACCCTGCATCTGTCAGTGGGTGAAGAACTACCCTGCTGCTTCCACTGGACATGCTCACGCCACCAGGAAAATCAACTGGTACAGCAGCATGAAAAACTTCCTCAGACAGGAGGAGGAGGAAAATGAAGAAGCAGGTTACCTTGAGAGTCCCCAGGACCTGATGACCTGGTGGGGGGCCCCCATCACCCTCCCTACCTCACCTGAGGGGCCCCATTGTTAGGGAACCTTGGTAGACTCACCGATCACAACATCCATGTTGTGGACGCACTGATCACAACATATTCATGAGGTAGACTCACCGAGCACAACATGTCCATGTCCTGGATGTAGAAGGCGATGTAGAAGAGAGAACAAAAGTTATTCACGAACTCGAAGACCACTAATTTGCTTACTCGATTCCAGTCGTAGTCACTCTGCGTACGATGGTTCTCTGCGAGGGGAGAGACAGATACAGATTAAAGAAGGCCATTCATACTCTTCTAGGTTCTAGCAGACTTTCTCAGAAAGACAAGGGCTTTGCTTGAACAGCTAATAACTTAGAGGAAGGTTAGACAGTGATCTGAGATCTGTCGAAAACTACTCAAAGAACTTTGGTGTGAGTAGTGGTAATCTGCCAGTGTGAAGTGTTAGTAACATCGACTGAACTGGTGGTTAGATTGGTGTAAATATTCAACTGTCACCTGTCATCCATTTCAATATTTTCTTTAATTATCTGTTGTGCTGTCCAATACACTGTCATCTCTGAATATGAGAATTTCAAATGCAAATATATGTTTGAGAGAGTTACCTGTCATCTTACATGTTCACCAATTAGAATGACGTACGAAAGGACTAGTGATGCAGCTAGTGTAAAGCTCTTTACGGACGGCTGTGTCACACTTTAAGAGAGGGCGTGCATGAAGGTACTTGCAAACAAGGACCAAGATTACCAATATCACCCCCTTCCCCGTCAGTCCTCACAACGGTCTGAGTGTCACTGCAGACCTGAGTACAGACTGGTTCAGTAGTGTGGCCCGTGGTCTGGTGGCAAAAGCTCTCACTTCACACGGTGAGGGGTCTGGGTTCGATTCCTTACACCTGTTATTCATGTTCATCCATCAGTAATAATGGGTACCTGGGTGTTAGTGGACTGGTGTGGGTCGCATCATGGGGACAAAATTAACATAATTTGCCCGAAATGCTCTGCATAACAAAGGGCTTTCTATGTCATCGATGTCAGCTATGGTCCGTATACCTTGTACATGTACTTGTAGAAATAAAGATACTATTATAATTATTATAATTATTATTATTATTATTATTATTATTATTATTATTATTATTATTATTATTATTATTATTATTGTTATTATTAAGTTGTACTTCTTTCCTGCTAATGTTTTCCTCGTGTAATATTACACTCTCTGGTGTCATGGTTGGAAGTGTTGCTCTCTGTAAGTGTCTGTTCTCAGTGTCAACACTGCTGGTGCACGACTTTGCTCTGTAAAAAATAAGTAAATCGTGTTGGAGCAGAGGAATGTTAAGATATGTTTGCATACAAACTTCGTGTGATAACATAGGCAGTGTTTTGTCAACGTGTTTGTAAATGTGACAGCAACCCACGCTGCATCCTCCCCTCCCCTCCCCTTCCCCCTCCTCCCCCTCCCCTCCCCTCCCCTCCCCTCCCCTCCTTCCTCCTTGAACCTCTATCCTCATCTTCCCTCCTTCCTTCCTGAACCTCTATCCTCACCTTCCCTCCTTCCTCCTTGAACCTCTATCCTCACCTTCCCTCCTTCCTCCTTGAACCTCTATCCTCACCTTCCCTCCTTCCTCCTTGAACCTCTATCCTCATCTTCCCTCCTTCCTTCCTGAACCTCTATCCTCACCTTCCCTCCTTCCTCCTTGAACCTCTATCCTCACCTTCCCTCCTTCCTCCTTGAACCTCTATCCTCACCTTCCCCCCTTCCTCCTTGAACCTCTATCATCATCTTCCCCCCTTCCTCCTTGAACCTCTATCCTCACCTTCCCCCCATACCCCCAAACATCAATCGACATAATGGATAGAAGGAAAAGTTGTGTTGTCAACGCTTAAGATAACAGTGGTGAGCCTCCACAATTAACAAGACACACTGGGACGAGCCACGCATACAACACATTTTATTAA
>NC_091352.1:2872142-2907142 GCF_038502225.1 Cherax quadricarinatus | reverse complement strand
AGGAAGTGGGAGGTGCATGTCAAAGCAGCAGAAGCTAGGATACAGAGTTTAGAAGAGGAATTGAAAAATCTGAAACAGCCTAAAGAACTAAAGAACATTTTGAGATTGACAACAGAGACTGCTACCTCAGCCACAAATAAGGGGACTGTAGGGAAAGAAGGGGCACAACTGCATGGAGATGCTCTATCAGAGGAGACTGTAGCAAATGAAAGAGCTAAGCTTTATGTGGAGGCCCTAACAGACAACAACAGAGCCCAAGGAAAGCCGAGAAGGGAAAATGACAGGCCACTGAGCCCAAGTACATTAGCCAGTGAAACTGATGAAAGGAAAGCTGCAGTGGAGGAAACCAAATTAAATGAGGGGATACACAGGGATATGCAGTGGGAGAACGAAAGGGTGAGGTCAGTCTTTGTGTATGGGCTCCAGGAAGTCGAAGGGGAAACATATGAAGCAAGAAAACAAGGGGAAAAAAAGCAATTGAAAGCATCATGAAAGCAATAGGAGAAGACGATATGACCCAGCTGGAAAATTTTCGGAGAATAGGGGGGTTTGTAAAAAAAAGAACCCGGCCAGTGAGAGTGACCTTCAAGGCAGAAGCGACTCGGGCCAGGATCCTGCAGGAGAAAGCACGATTAAGGGACATGACGGCATACAGGAAGGTGTATCTCGACCGCGACAGAACACAAGAAGAAAGGAAGAAACTGAGAGAGATGGTACAAAGGCGAAAGGAGGAAAGAGAGGGGATGGAGAAGACAGACAGGAGATCCCAGACCCAGGAAGAAGATCAAATACAGCCTCCCTCACAACTTCCTATAGAAGCCTCCCAACCAGGTCAACCCCAGTGCAACCAAACACTCTAAATCAAAACACCCATGCCACATCCAATGCCCCCACCCACTACATTACAAACTCCACCCCCACAGCATCAACCCATAGTTCCTTACCAGGTCTCCCATTTCCACAACCCCAATATACCTCCCAGACCACACTCTTAGAAAAGAAGTTGAAGGTGTGGTATACAAATGCAGATTGAATAACAAACAAGTATGAGGAGTGGCACGAAAGAATCAAAGAGACATCCCCAGACATAATAGCACTCACAGAAACAAAACTCACCAGAATAATAACAGATTCAATCTTTCCATCCGGATATCAAATCCTCAGGAAAGACAGAGGGAGGAGAGGGGGAGGAGGAGTTACACTGCTCATTAAAAACCAGTGGGGTTTTGAGAAAATGGAAGGAATGGATGGCATGGGCGAAAGGGACTACTTAGTAGGAACAATCCAGTCTGAGGGACATAAGGTGATAATTGCAGTAATGTACAACCCACCACAGAACTGCAGGAGGCCAAGAGAAGAATACGATGAGAGCAACAGAGCAATGATCGACACACTAGCCGAGGTGGCCAGGAGAGCACACATGGGGGGAGCAAAGTTACTAGTTATGGGTGATTTCAATCACAAGGAGATTGACTGGGAAAACCTGGAGCCCCATGGGGGTCCCGAAACATGGAGAGCCAAGATGATGGATGTGGTACTGGAGAACCTCATGCATCAACATGTTAGAGACACTACCAGAGAGAGAGGAGAGGATGAACCAGCAAGATTGGACCTTGTATTCACCATGAGTAGTTCGGACATCGAGGGTATCATGTATGAAAGGCCCCTGGGAGCTAGTGATCATGTGGTTCTGTGCTTCGACTACATAGTTGAGCTCCAAGTGGAGAGAGTAGCAGGAATAGGCTGGGAAAAACCAAACTACAAAAGGGGGAACTACTCAGGCATGAGGAACTTCCTTCAAGACATTCAGTGGGAGAGGGAACTGACAGGAAAACCAGTACAAGAAATGATGGGCTATGTAGCAACAAAATGCAAGGAGGCAGAGGAGAGGTTTGTTCCCAAGGGAAACAGAAATAATGGGAAGAACAGAACGAGTCCTTGGTTCACCCAAAGGTGTAGGGAGGCAAAAACTAGGTGTACTAGAGAATGGAGAAGGTACAGAAGACAGAGAACTCAGGAAAATAAAGAAATCAGCCGAAGAGCCAGAAACGAATATGCACAGATAAGAAGGGAGGCTCAGAGACAATATGAAAATGACATAGCATCAAAAGTAAAGACTGACCCGAAGCTGTTGTACAGCCACATCAGGAGGAAAACAACAGTCAAGGACCAGGTAATCAGACTGAGGAAGGGTGATGGGAAATTCACAAGAAACGACCGAGAGGTATGTCAGGAGCTCAACACAAGATTTAAAGAGGTATTTACAGTGGAAACCAGTAGGACTCCAAGAAATCAGAACAGGGGGGCACACCAGCAAGTGCTAGATGAGGTACATATAACCAAGGAGGAGGTGAAGAAGCTGCTATGCGAACTTGACACCTCAAAGGCGGTGGGACCAGACAACATCTCTCCATGGGTCCTTAAAGAGGGAGCAGAGATATTGTGTGAGCCATTAACAAAGATCTTCAACACATCATTTGAAATTGGGCAACTCCCTGAGGTATGGAAAATGGCAAATGTAGTCCCAATTTTTAAAAAGGGAGACAGACATGAGGCACTAAACTACAGACCTGTATCACTAACGTGTATAGTATGCAAGGTCATGGAGAAGATCATCAGGAGGAGAGTGGTGGGGCACCTGGAAAGAAACAAGTGTATAATTGACAACCAGCACGGTTTCAGGGAAGGAAAATCCTGTGTCACAAACCTACTAGAGTTTTATGACAAGGTGACAGAAGTAAGACAAGAGAGAGAGGGGTGGATCGACTGCGTATTTTTGGACTGCAAGAAGGCCTTCGACACAGTTCCTCACAAGAGGTTACTGCAAAAGCTAGAGGACCAGGCACACATAACAGGAAAGGCACTGCAATGGATCGGAGAATATCTGACAGGGAGGCAACAACGAGTCATGGTACGCGACGAGGTGTCAGAATGGGCGCCTGTGACAAGCGGGGTTCCACAGGGGTCAGTCCTAGGACCTGTGCTGTTCTTGGTATACGTAAACGACATAACGGAAGGGATAGACTCAGAAGTGTCCTTGTTTGCAGATGATGTGAAGTTAATGAGAAGAATCAAATCGGACGAGGATCAGGCAGGACTACAAAGAGACCTGGACAGGCTACAAGCCTGGTCCAGCAACTGGCTCCTTGAATTTAACCCTGCCAAATGCAAAGTCATGAAGATTGGGGAAGGGCAAAGAAGACCGCACACACAATATAGTTTAGATGGCCAAAGACTGCAAACCTCACTCAAGGAAAAAGATCTGGGGGTGAGTATAACACCGAACATATCTCCTGAGGCGCACATCAATCAGATAACTGCTGCAGCATACGGGCGCCTGGCAAACCTACGGATAGCGTTCCGATACCTCAGTAAGGATTCGTTTAAGACTGTATACCATCTACGTCAGGCCCATACTGGAGTATGCAGCACCAGTTTGGAATTAACACCTAGTCAGCACGTCAAGAAATTAGAGAAAGTGCAAAGGTTTGCAACAAGACTAGTCCCAGAGCTACGGGGATTGTCCTATGAAGAAAGGTTGAGGGAAATCGGCCTGACGACACTGGAGGCCAGGAGGGTCAGGGGAGACATGATAACGACATATAAAATACTGCGCGGAATAGACGAGGTGGACAAAGACGGGATGTTTCAGAGATGGGACACAGACACAAGAGTTCACAATTGGAAGTTGAAGACTCAGATGAATCAAAGGGATGTTAGGAAGTATTTCTTCAGTCATAGAGTAGTCAGGCCATGGAATAGCCTAGAAGGTGATGTGGTAGAGGCAGGAACCATACATAGTTTTAAGGCGAGGTATGATAGAGCTCATGGGGCAGGGAGAGAGAGGACCTAGTAGCAATCAGCGAAGAGGCGGGGCCAGGAGCTGTGACTCGACCCCTGCAACCACAAATAGGTGAGTGAGTATAGGTGAGTACATACACATACACACACACACACACACGTTGATGATGCTGGGTCATGGTGGTGGTTGATGGTGCTGGGTCATGGTGGTGGTTGATGGTGCTGGGTCATGGTGGTGGTTGATGGTGCTGGGTCATGATGGTGGTTGATGGTGCTGGGTCATGGTGGTGGTTGATGGTGCTGGGTCATGGTGGTAGTTGATGGTGCTGGGTCATGATGGTGGTTGATGGTGCTGGGTCATGATGGTGGTTGATGGTGCTGGGTCATGGTGGTGGTTGATGGTGCTGGGTCATGATGGTGGTTGATGGTGCTGGATCATGGTGGTGGTTGATGGTGCTGGGTCATGATGGTGGTTGATGGTGCTGGGTCATGATGGTGGTTGATGGTGCTGGGTCATGATGGTGCTGGATCATGGTGGTGGTTGATGGTGCTGGGTCATGATGGTGGTTGATGGTGCTGGGTGATGGTGGTGGTTGATGGTGCTGGGTGATGGTGGTGGTTGATGGTGCTGGGTCATGATGGTGGTTGATGGTGCTGGGTCATGATGGTGGTTGATGGTGCTGGGTCATGATGGTGGTTGATGGTGCTGGGTCATGGTGGTGGTTGATGGTGCTGGGTCATGATGGTGCTGGGTCATGGTGGTGGTTGATGGTGCTGGGTCATGATGGTGGTTGATGGTGCTGGGTCATGATGGTGGTTGATGGTGCTGGGTCATGATGGTGGTTGATGGTGCTGGATCATGGTGGTGGTTGATGGTGCTGGGTCATGATGGTGGTTGATGCTGGGTCATGGTGGTGGTTGATGTTGCTGGATCATGGTGGTGGTTGATGGTGCTGGGTGATGGTGGTGGTTGATGGTGCTGGGTCATGATGGTGGTTGATGGTGCTGGGTCATGATGGTGGTTGATGGTGCTGGATCATGGTGGTGGTTGATGGTGCTGGGTCATGATGGTGGTTGATGCTGGGTCATGGTGGTGGTTGATGGTGCTGGATCATGGTGGTGGCTGATGGTGCTGGGTCATGATGGTGGTTGATGGTGCTGGGTCATGATGGTGGTTGATGGTGCTGGGTCATGATGGTGGTTGATGGTGATGGATCATGGTGGTGGTTGATGGTGCTGGGTCATGATGGTGGTTGATGATGCTGGGTCATGGTGGTGGTTGATGGTGCTGGGTCATGATGGTGGTTGATGGTGCTGGGTCATGATGGTGGTTGATGGTGCTGGGTCATGGTGGTGGTTGATGGTGCTGGGTCATGGTGGTAGTTGATGGTGCTGGGTCATGATGGTGGTTGATGGTGCTGGGTCATGGTGGTTGATGGTGCTGGGTCATGATGATGGTTGATGGTGCTGGGTCATGATGGTGGTTGATGGTGCTGGGTCATGATGATGGTTGATGGTGCTGGGTCATGATGATGGTTGATGGTGCTGGGTCATGATGGTGGTTGATGGTGCTGGGTCATGATGATGGTTGATGGTGCTGGGTCATGATGGTGGTTGATGGTGCTGGGTCATGATGATGGTTGATGGTGCTGGGTCATGATGGTGGTTGATGGTGCTGGGTCATGATGATGGTTGATGGTGCTGGGTCATGATGATGGTTGATGGTGCTGGGTCATGATGGTGGTTGATGGTGCTGGGTCATGATGATGGTTGATGGTGCTGGGTCATGATGGTGGTTGATGGTGCTGGGTCATGATGATGGTTGATGGTGCTGGGTCATGATGGTGGTTGATGGTGCTGGGTCATGATGATGGTTGATGGTGCTGGGTCATGATGGTGGTTGATGGTGCTGGGTCATGATGGTGGTTGATGGTGCTGGGTCATGATGATGGTTGATGGTGCTGGGTCATGATGATGGTTGATGGTGCTGGGTCATGATGGTGGTTGATGGTGCTGGGTCATGATGATGGTTGATGGTGCTGGGTCATGATGGTGGTTGATGGTGCTGGGTCATGATGATGGTTGATGGTGCTGGGTCATGATGGTGGTTGATGGTGCTGGGTCATGATGATGGTTGATGGTGCTGGGTCATGGTGGTGGTTGATGGTGCTGGGTCATGATGGTGGTTGATGGTGCTGGGTCATGATGGTGGTTGATGATGGAAGGTAATAGTGATGATCGATGGTGCTGGTTGAAGATATACGAGTACATACAATGTACACACTGAGTACATACAATATACACACTGAGTACATACAATATACACACTGAGTACATACAATATACACACTGAGTACGTTAATACAGCATCTACAACAAACACCTATTCCCCCCAAAATACAACAGTAGCAGTGTCATTAGTCTAGTTAACATCTAACAGTTCCCATAAAATAAATGCATAATACAATGCATAAAATACATTCATACAACGTAATAAGTCCAATACAACACCAGGGATATTAAATGAAACTACGACAATAGTAATTAATACAGTGGATCAAGTTATTATGTTGCTCTCCCTCTCTGACCTACCTCCAGCAGTATGGTGACCCACACTAAGTTAAAGGCTGCAAAGAGAGCGTACTCAGTGAGTGTGTCTACGGAGAGTACCATCTGTGCCAGACCCAGGCCAGCTGGCACCACCAGCGCCATAGTGTAGAATCCCAGGAAGCTGAAGTACATGGCCACCGACTCGCCGAAGTAGGACCGAATCTCCTCTGTCGGATACAACAAGAGTTATTGCTAGGGTTAGCCCGCACCAGGTCTTACCATAATAATTTGTGGTATTTCACTCGTAGGAGGCGCTGAGTTAGTTCTCCCCTACAGTATGTCTGTGGTAAACGATAACTTGGGGCCTCCTACGAGTCAAACAGCTGTATGTAATAAGGAAGGTGTAGAACGTGCAGTGAGAGGGCGTTCGTCATGAACGTGAGAGTGCATTCGTAATGAACGTGAGGGAACGTTCGTAATGAACGTGAGGGAACGTTCGTAATGAACGTGAGGGAACGTTCGTAATGAACGTGAGGGAACGTTCGTAATGAACGTGAGGGAACGTTCGTAATGAACGTGAGGGAACGTTCGTAATGAACGTGAGGGAACGTTCGTAATGAACGTGAGTGAACGTTCGTAATGAACGTGAGGGAACGTTCTTAATGAACGTGAGGGAACGTTCGTAATGAACGTGAGGGAACGTTCGTAATGAACGTGAGGGAACGTTCTTAATGAACGTGAGGGAGCGTTCTTAATGAACGTGAGGGAACGTTCTTAATGAACGTGAGGGAACGTTCTTAATGAACGTGAGGGAACGTTCTTAATGAACGTGAGGGAACGTTCTTAATGAACGTGAGGGAACGTTCTTAATGAACGTGAGGGAACGTTCTTAATGAACGTGAGGGAACGTTCTTAATGAACGTGAGGGAACGTTCTTAATGAACGTGAGGGAACGTTCTTAATGAACGTGAGGGAACGTTCTTAATGAACGTGAGGGAACGTTCGTAAGCTCTGGGAGTCAGTTGTTCTGCCAGAGTGTAAATTGTTTACCAGGCTAACGTTTCACTTTTATGTGAGATGATGGTAGTACCACCCCCTGGATGGCTGCTGTCTACCCATCTACCATCTACTGTCTACCAACCTACCATATACTGTATACCAACCTACCATATACTGTCTACCAACCTACCATATACTGTATACCAACCTACCATCTACTGTCTACCAACCTACCATATACTGTCTACCAACCTACCATATACTGTCTACCAACCTATCATCTCTCTACCAACCTACCATCAGTCTACCAACCTACCATCTCTCTACCAACCTACCATCTCTCTACCAACCTACTATCAGTCTACCAACCTACCATCTCTACCAACCTACTATCAGTCTACCAACCTACTATCAGTCTACCAACCTACCATCTCTCTACCAAACTACCATCTCTCTACCAACCTACTATCAGTCTACCAACCTACCATCTCTCTACCAACCTACTATCAGTCTACCAACCTACCATCTCTCTACCAAACTACCATCTCTCTACCAACCTACTATCAGTCTACCAACCTACTATCAGTCTACCAACCTACCATCTCTCTACCAACCTTCCATCTCTCTACCAACCTACCATCTCTCTACCAACCTTCCATCTCTCTACCAACCTACCATCTCTCTACCAACCTACCATCTCTCTACCAACCTACCATCTCTCTACCAACCACTCTCTACCAACCTCTCTCTCTACCAACCTACCATCTCTCTACCAACCTACCATCTCTCTACCAACCTACCATCTCTCTACCAACCTACCATCTCTCTACCAACCTACCATCTCTCTACCAACCTACCATCTCTCTACCAACCTACCATCTCTCTACCAACCTACCATCTCTCTACCAACCTACCATCTCTCTACCAACCTACCATCTCTCTACCAACCTACCATCTCTCTACCAACCTACCATCTCTCTACCAACCTACCATCTCTCTACCAACCTACCATCTCTCTACCAACCTACTATCAGTCTACCAACCTACCATCTCTCTACCAACCTACTATCAGTCTACCAACCTACCATCTCTCTACCAACCTACTATCAGTCTACCAACCTACTATCAGTCTACCAACCTACCATCTCTCTACCAACCTACCATCTCTCTACCAACCTACCATCTCTCTACCAACCTACCATCTCTCTACCAAACTACCATCTCTCTACCAACCTACTATCAGTCTACCAACCTACTATCTCTCTACCAACCTCTACCATCTCTCTACCAACCTACCATCTCTCTACCAACCTACCATCTCTCTACCAACCTACCATCTCTCTACCAACCTATCTCTCTACCAACCTACCATCTCTCTACCAACCTACTATCTCTCTACCAACCTACCATCTCTCTACCAACCTACCATCTCTCTACCAACCTACTATCTCTCTACCAACCTACCATCTCTCTACCAACCTACCATCTCTCTACCAACCTACCATCTCTCTACCAACCTACCATCTCTCTACCAACCTACTATCTACTACCATCTCTACCAACCTACCATCTACTCTATCCAACCTACCATCTCTCTACCAACCTACCATCTCTCTACCAACCTACTATCAGTCTACCAACCTACCATCTCTCTACCAACCTACAAACACTCTACCAACCTACCATAAATCTACCAACCTACCACTCTCTACCAACCTCTCTCTCTACCAACCTACCATCTCTCTACCAACCTACCATCTCTCTACCAACCTACCATCTCTCTACCAAACTACCATCTCTCTACCAACCTACCATCTCTCTACCAACCTACCATCTCTCTACCAACCTACCATCTCTCTACCAACCTAATACTCTCTACCAACCTACCATCTCTCTACCAACCTACTATCAGTCTACCAACCTACCATCTCTCTACCAACCTACCATCTCTACCAACCTACTATCAGTCTACCAACCTACTATCAGTCTACCAACCTACTATCAGTCTACCAACCTACTATCAGTCTACCAACCTACCATCTCTCTACCAACCTACTATCAGTCTACCAACCTACCATCTCTCTACCAACCTACCATCTCTCTACCAACCTACCATCTCTCTACCAACCTACCATCTCTCTACCAACCTACTACCAACCTACCATCTCTCTACCAACCTACATCTCTCTACCAACCTACCATCTCTCTACCAACCTACCATCTCTCTATCTCTCTACCAACCTACCATCTCTCTACCAACCTACTATCAGTCTACCAACCTACCATCTCTCTACCAACCTACCATCTCTCTACCAAACTACCATCTCTCTACCAACCTACTATCAGTCTACCAACCTACTATCAGTCTACCAACCTACCATCTCTCTACCAACCTACCATCTCTCTACCAACCTACCATCTCTCTACCAACCTACCATCTCTCTACCAACCTACCATCTCTCTACCAACCTACCATCTCTCTACCAACCTACCATCTCTCTACCAACCTACTATCAGTCTACCAACCTACCATCTCTCTACCAACCTACCATCTCTCTACCAACCTACCATCTCTCTACCAACCTACCATCTCTCTACCAACCTACCATCTCTCTACCAACCTACCATCTCTCTACCAACCTACTATCAGTCTACCAACCTACCATCTCTCTACCAACCTACTATCAGTCTACCAACCTACCATCTCTCTACCAACCTACCATCTCTCTACCAACCTACCATCTCTCTACCAACCTACCATCTCTCTACCAACCTACCATCTCTCTACCAACCTACCATCTCTCTACCAACCTTCCATCTCTCTACCAACCTACCATCTCTCTACCAACCTACCATCTCTCTACCAACCTACCATCTCTCTACCAACCTACCATCTCTCTACCAACCTACCATCTCTCTACCAACCTACCATCTCTCTACCAACCTACCATCTCTCTACCAACCAACCATCTCTCTACCAACCTACCATCTCTCTACAAACCATCTCTCTACCAACCTACCATCTCTCTACCAACCTACCATCTCTCTACCAACCTACCATCTCTCTACCAACCTACCATCTCTCTACCAACCTACCATCTCTCTACCAACCTACCATCTCTCTACCAACCTACCATCTCTCTACCAACCAACCATCTCTCTACCAACCTACCATCTCTCTACCAACCTACCATCTCTCTACCAACCTACCATCTCTACCAACCTACCATCTCTCTACCAACCAACCATCTCTCTACCAACCTACCATCTCTCTACCAACCAACCATCTCTCTACCAACCTACCATCTCTCTACCAACCTACCATCTCTCTACCAACCTACCATCTCTCTACCAACCTACCATCTCTCTACCAACCTACCATCTCTCTACCAACCTACCATCTCTCTACCAACCTACCATCTCTCTACCAACCTACCATCTCTCTACCAACCTACCATCTCTCTACCAACCTACTATCAGTCTACCAACCTACCATCTCTCTACCAACCTACCATCTCTCTACCAACCTACCATCTCTCTACCAACCTACCATCTCTCTACCAACCTACCATCTCTCTACCAACCAACCATCTCTCTACCAACCTACCATCTCTCTACCAACCAACCATCTCTCTACCAACCTACCATCTCTCTACCAACCTACCATCTCTCTACCAACCTACCATCTCTCTACCAACCTACCATCTCTCTACCAACCTACCATCTCTCTACCAACCTACCATCTCTCTACCAACCTACCATCTCTCTACCAACCTACCATCTCTCTACCAACCTACCATCTCTCTACCAACCTACCATCTCTCTACCAACCTACCATCTCTCTACCAACCTACCATCTCTCTACCAACCTACCATCTCTCTACCAACCTACCATCTCTCTACCAACCTACCATCTCTCTACCAAACTACCATCTCTCTACCAACCTACCATCTCTCTACCAAACTACCATCTCTCTACCAACCTACCATCTCTCTACCAACCTACAATCGCTCTACCAACCTACCAACCTACTCTCTCTACCAACCTACCATCTCTCTACCAACCTACTATCTCTCTACCAACCTACCATCTCTCTACCAACCTACCATCTCTCTACCAAACTACCATCTCTCTACCAACCTTCCATCTCTCTACCAACCTACCATCTCTCTACCAACCTACCATCTCTCTACCAACCTATCATCTCTCTACCAACCTACCATCAGTCTACCAACCTACCATCAGTCTACCAACCTACTATCAGTCTACCAACCTACCATCTCTCTACCAACCTACCATCAGTCTACCAACCTACCATCTCTCTACCAACCTCTACCAACCTACCATCTCTCTACCAACCAACCATCTCTCTACCAACCTACCATCTCTCTACAAACCATCTCTCTACCAACCTACCATCTCTCTACCAACCTACAATCTCTCTACCAACCTACCATCTCTCTACCAACCTCTACCAACCTACCATCTCTCTACCAACCAACCATCTCTCTACCAACCTACCATCTCTCTACCAACCTACCATCTCTCTACCAACCTACCATCTCTCAACCAACCTACCATCTCTCAACCAACCTACCATCTCTCTACCAACCTACTCTCTACCAACCTACCATCTCTCTACCAACCTACCATCTCTCTACCAACCTACCATCTCTCTACCAACCTACCATCTCTCTACCAACCTACCATCTCTCTACCAACCTACCATCTCTCTACCAACCTACTATCAGTCTACCAACCTACCATCTCTCTACCAACCTACCATCTCTCTACCAACCTACCATCTCTCTACCAACCTACCATCTCTCTACCAACCTACCATCTCTCTACCAACCTACCATCTCTCTACCAACCTACTATCAGTCTACCAACCTACCATCTCTCTACCAACCTACCATCTCTCTACCAACCAACCATCTCTCTACCAACCTACCATCTCTCTACCAACCTACCATCTCTCTACCAACCTACCATCTCTCTACCAACCTACCATCTCTCTACCAACCTACTATCAGTCTACCAACCTACCATCTCTCTACCAACCTACCATCTCTCTACCAACCTACTATCAGTCTACCAACCTACCATCTCTACCAACCTACCATCTCTCTACCAACCTACCATCTCTCTACCAACCAACCATCTCTCTACCAACCTACTATCAGTCTACCAACCAACCATCTCTCTACCAACCTACCATCTCTCTACCAACCAACCATCTCTCTACCAACCTACCATCTCTCTACCAACCAACCATCTCTCTACCAACCTACCATCTCTCTACCAACCTACCATCTCTCTACCAACCTACTATCAGTCTACCAACCTACCATCTCTCTACCAACCAACCATCTCTCTACCAACCTACTATCAGTCTACCAACCTACCATCTCTACCAACCTACCATCTACTGTCTTCCAGCCTATCATCTACTGTCTACCAACCTACCATCTACTGTCTATCAGTCACTAGTAAAAGGAATTATGCAATTATACAATAAATAACAGCAAAAAAATACAATGATACAATAAGCCAACATATGTAATTAGGTGCGATCACCAGGTGAAAATTAGGTACTGGGTACTCATGGTGTGCACAATACGGAGGAGGCGGCCAAAAGCGGTTACTTAGGTGCGGCAAGCAGCAGTTAGGTGCGGCAAGCAGCAGTTAGTTAGGTGCGGCAAGCAACAGTTAGGTGCAACAAGCAGCAGCAGCAGTTAGGTTAAAGTGGTTCATTATTGCGCTGTGCACGCTACAAGAATGTGTTGAAAACCAGGAAAAATTGCAAAGATTGCAAAAACTTGATCAAGACGCTGTTAGGTGGTGTTGCAAGCAGCATGTTGCTTGTACAGGCGCCTCTAGTTGTTTGTAAGGCGCTACAGGCGCCACTAGTTGTTTGTAAGGCGTTACAGGCGCCTCTAGTTGTTTGTAAGGCGTTACAGGCGCCTCTAGTTGTTTGTAAGGCGCTACAGGCGCCACTAGTTGTTTGTAAGGCGTTACAGGCGCCTCTAGTTGTTTGTAAGGCGTTACAGGCGCCTCTTGTTGTTTGTAAGGCGCTACAGGCGCCTCTAGTTGTTTGTAAGGCGCTACAGGCGCCACTAGTTGTTTGTAAGGCGTTACAGGCGCCTCTAGTTGTTTGTAAGGCGTTACAGGCGCCTCTTGTTGTTTGTAAGGCGCTACAGGCGCCTCTAGTTGTTTGTAAGGCGCTACAGGCGCCACTAGTTGTTTTGTAAGGCGTTACAGGCGCCTCTAGTTGTTTGTAAGGCGTTACAGGCGCCTCTAGTTGTTTGTAAGGCGCTACATGCGCCTCTTGTTGTTTATAAGACGTTACAGGCGCCTCTAGTTGTTTATAAGACGTTACAGGCGCCTCTAGTTGTTTATAAGACGTTACAGGCGCCTCTAGTTGTTTGTAAGGCCCTACAGGCGCCTCTAGTTGTTTGTAAGGCGTTACAGGCGCCTCTAGTTGTTTGTAAGGCGTTACAGGCGCCTCTAGTTGTTTGTAAGACGTTACAGGCGCCTCTAGTTGTTTGTAAGACGTTATAGGCGCCTCTAGTTGTTTGTAAGACGTTACAGGCGCCTCTAGTTATTTGTAAGACGTTACAGGCGCCTCTAGTTGTTTGTAAGACGTTACAGGCGCCTCTAGTTGTTTGTAAGACGTTACAGGCGCCTCTAGTTGCTTTTAAGACGCTACAGGCGCCTCTAGTTGTTTGTAAGGCGTTACAGGCGCCTCTAGTTGTTTATAAGACGTTACAGGCGCCTCTAGTTGCTTTTAAGACGCTACAGGCGCCTCTAGTTTTTTGTAAGGCGTTACAGGCGCCTCTAGTTGTTTGTAAGGCGTTACAGGCGCCTCTAGTTGTTTGTAAGACGCTACAGGCGCCTCTAGTTGTTTGTAAGGCGTTACAGGCGCCTCTAGTTGTTTGTAAGACGCTACAGGCGCCTCTAGTTGTTTGTAAGGCGCTACAGGCGCCTCTTGTTGTTTGTAAGGCGTTACAGGCGCCTCTAGTTGTTTGTAAGAAGTTACAGGCGCCTCTAGTTGTTTGTAAGACGTTACAGGCGCCACTAGTTGTTTGTAAGACGTTACAGGCGCCTCTAGTTGTTTGTAAGACGTTGCAGGCGCCTCTAGTTGTTTGTAAGACGTTACAGGCGCCTCTAGTTGTTTGTAAGACGTTACAGGCGCCACTAGTTGTTTGTAAGACGTTACAGGCGCCTCTAGTTGTTTATAAGATGTTACAGGCCCCTCTAGTTGTTTATAAGACGTTACAGGCGCCTCTATTGTTTGTAAGACGGTACAGGCGCCTCTAGTTGTTTGTAAGACGTTACAGGCGCCACTAGTTGTTTGTAAGACGTTAGAGGCGCCACTAGTTGTTTGTAAGACGTTACAGGCGCCACTAGTTGTTTGTAAGACGTTACAGGCGCCACTAGGCACCTGTAAGTGGTAATAATGGAGTAGTTGCAGTAGTGTGCAGTAAGATGGTCTGGTACAATGTTATTCTTATTGTAAAATCCTCATTATGCAAATATATTGCTTAAAAATGACTTGTCTTCATCCCACCCAGACCAGCACCCAGACCAGCACCCAGGACAGCACCCAGGACAGCACCCAGACCAACACCCAGGCCAGCACTCAGGCCAGCACCCTCACCAACACCCAGAACAGCACCCAGACCAGCACCCAGACCAGCACCCAGGACAGCACCCAGACCAACACCCAGGCCAGCACTCAGGCCAGCACCCACACCAACACCCAGAACAGCACCCAGACCAGCACCCAGACCAGCAACCACACCAGCAGAAAGACCAGCACCCAGACCAGCACCCAGACCAGTAACCAGACCAGCACCCCGACCAGCACCCAGACCAGCACCCAGACCAGCACCCACACCAGCACCCACACCAGCAACCACACCAGCAGCCACACCAGCACCCAGGACAGCACCCAGACCAACACCCAGACCAACACCCAGACCAGCACTCAGGCCAGCACCCACACCAGCACCCAGACCAGCACCCAGACCAGCAACCACACCAGCACCCACACCAGCATCAACACCAGCACCTACACCAGCACCCACACCAGCACCCACACCAGCAACCACACCAGCACCCACACCAGCACCCACACCAGCACCCAGGACAGCACCCAGACCAACACCCAGACCAGCACCCACACCAGCATCCACACCAGCACCCACACCAGCATCCACACCAGCAACCACACCACCCAGACCAGCACCCACACCAGCACCTAGAGCAGCACCCACACCAGCACCCACACCAGCAACCAGACCAGCACCCAGACCAGCAACCAGACCAGCACGCAAACCAGCACCCAGGACAGCACCCAGACCAACACCCAGACCAGCACTCAGGCCAGCGCCCACACCAGCACCCACACCAGCACCCACACCAGCAACCAGACCAGCACCCAGACCAGCAACCAGACCAGCACGCAAACCAGCACCCAGGACAGCACCCAGACCAACACCCAGACCAGCACTCAGGCCAGCACCCACACCAGCATCCACACAAGCAACGACACCAGCACCCGGACCAGCACCCACACCAGCACCCACACCAGCACACACACCAGCACCCACACCAGCAACCAGACCAGCACTGAGACCAGCAACAAGACCAGCGCAGAGACCAGGACCCAGACCAGCACCCACACCAGCACCCACACCAGCACCCACACCAGCACCCACACCAGCAACCACACAAGCACCCACACCAGCACCAACACCAGCAACCACACCAGCACCCAGACCAGCACCCAGGACAGTACCCAGACCAACACCCAGACCAGCACTCAGGCCAGCGCCCATACCAGCACCCACACCAGCACCCACACCAGCACCCACACCAGCACCCACACCAGCACCCACACCAGCAACCACACAAGCACCCACACCAGCACCAACACCAGCAACCACACCAGCACCCATACCAGCACCCAGACCAGCACCCAGGACAGTACCCAGACCAACACCCAGACCAGCACTCAGGCCAGCGCCCACACCAGCACCCACACCAGCATCTACACCAGCAACCACACCACCCAGACCAGCACCCACACCAGCACCTAGACCAGCACTCACACCAGCAACCAGACCAGCACCCAGACCAGCACCCAGACCAGCAACCAGACCAGCACGCAGACCAACACGCAGACCAGCACCCAGGACAGCACCCAGACCAACACCCAGACCAGCACTCAGGCCAGCACCCACACCATCACCCACACCAGCATCCACACCAGCACCCACACCAGCACCCACACCAGCACCCACACCAGCACCCACACCAGCACACACACAAGCAACCAGACCAGCACCCAGACCAGCACCCACACCAGCAACCAGACCAGCACCCACACCAGCAACCACACCAGCACCCAGACCAGCACCCAGACCAGCACCCACACCAGCACCCAGACCAGCAACCACACCAGCACCCACACCAGCACCCACACCAGCACCCACACAAGCAACCAGACCAGCACCCAGACCAGCACCCACACCAGCAACCAGACCAGCACCCACACCAGCACCCAGACCAGCAACCAGACCAGCACCCACACCAGCACCCACACCAGCAACCACACCAGCACCCACACCAGCACCCACACCAGCACCCACACCAGCAACCAGACCAGCACCCACACCAGCACCCACACCAGCACCCACACTAGCAACCAGACCAGCATCCAGACCAACACCCAGACCAGCACCCAGACCAGCAACCGGAGCAGCACCCAGACCAGCACCCAGACCAGCACCTAGGCCAGCACTCACACCAGCACCCACACCAGCACCAACACCAGCACCAACACCAACACCAGCACCAACACCAGCACCAACACCAGCACCAACACCAGCACCAACACCAGCACTAACACCAGCACCAACACCAGCACCAACACCACCAACACCATCACCAACACCAGCACCAACACCAGCACCAACACCAGCACTAACACCAGCACCAACACCACCAACACCATCACCAACACCAGCACCAACACCAGCACCAACACCAGCACTAACACCAGCACCAACACCAGCACCAACACCAGCACCAACACCAGCACCAACACCAGCACCAACACCAGCACCAACACCAGCCCCCTCACCAGCACCCTCACCAGCACCAACAGCAGCACCAACACGAGCAGCCCCACCAGCACCAACACCAGCACCAGCACCATCTCCAGCACTAACACCAGTACCCACACCAGCACCCTCACCAGCACCAACACCAGCACCAACACCAGCACCAACACCAGTACCCACACCAGCACCCTCACCAGCACCAACACCAGCACCAACACCAGCACCAACTCCAGCACCAACACCAGCACCAGCACCCTCACCAGCACCAACACCAGCAGCAACACCAGCACCAACACCAGTACCCACACCAGCACCCTCACCAGCACCCTCACCAGCACCAACACCAGCACCAACACCAGCACCAACTCCAGCACCCACACCAGCACCAACACCAGCACCAACACCAGTACCCACACCAGCACCCTCACCAGCACCCTCACCAGCACCAACACCAGCACCAACACCAGCACCAACACCAGCACCAACACCAGCACCAACACCAGCACCAACACCAGCACCCTCACCAGCACCAACACCAGCACCAACACCAGCACCAACACCAGCACCAACACCAGCACCCTCACCAGCACCCTCACCAGCACCAACACCAGCACCAACACCAGCACCAGCACCAACACCAGCACCCTCACCAGCACCAACACCAGCACCAACACCAGCACCAACACCAGCACCCTCACCAGCACCAACACCATCACCAACACCGGCACCAACACCAGCACCAACACCAGCAATAACACCAGCACCAACACCTGCACCAACACCACGAACACCAGCGCCAACACCAGCGCTAACATCAGCACCAACACCAGCACCAACACCAGCACCAACACCAGCACCAACACCAGCACCAACACCAGCACCAGCAACACCAGCACCAAAATCAGCACCAACACCAGCACCAACACCAACACCATGAACACCAGCGCCAACACCACGAACACCAGCGCCAACACCACGAACACCAGCGCCAACACCAGCACCCACACTAGCACCCTCACCAGCACCAACACCAGCACCAACACCAGCACCAACACCAGCACCAACACCAGCACCAACACCAGCACCCTCACCAGCACCCACACCAGCACCAACACCAGCACCAACACCAACACCAGCACCAACACCAGCACCAACACCAGCACCAACACCAGCACCAACACCAGCACCAACACCAGCACCAACACCAGCATCAACACCAGCACCAACACCAGCACCAACGCCAGCACCCAACACCAGCACCAACACCAGCACCAGCACCAACACCAGCACCAACACCAGCACCAACACCAGCACCAACACCAGCACCAACACCAGCACCAACACTAGTACCAGCAACACCAGCACCAAAATCAGCACCAACACCAACACCAGAACCAACACCAGCACCAACACCAGCACCAACACCAGCGCCAACACCAGCACCCTCACCAGCACGAACACCAGCACGAACACCAGCACCCTCACCAACACCAGCACCAACACCAGCACCAACACCAGCACCAGCAACACCAGCACCAAAATCAGCACCAACACCAACACCAGCACCAACACCAGCACCAACACCAGCGCCAACACCAGCACCAACACCAGCACCCTCACCAGCACCAACACCAGCACGAACACCAGCACCCTCACCAACACCAGCACCAACACCAGCACCAACACCAGCAGCAACACCAGCACCCTCACCAGCACCAACACCAGCACCAACACCAGCACCAACATCAGCACCAACACCAGCACCCTCACCAGCACAGCACCAGCATCAACACCAGCACCAACACCAGCACCCTCACCAGCACCAACCCCAGCACCAACACCATCACCCTCACCAGCACCCTCACCAGCACCAGCAACACCAGCACCAACATCAGCACCAACACCAGAACCAACACCAGTACCAACACCAGCACCAGCACCAGCACCCTCACCAGCACCAACACCAGCACCAACACCAGCCCTAACACCAGCACCAACACCAGCACCAACACCAGCACCAACACCAGCCCTAACACCAGCACCCTCACCAGCACCAACACCAGCACCAACACCAGCACCAACACCAGCACCAACACCAGCACCAACACCAGCACCAACACCAGCACCAACACCAGCACCCTCACCAGCACCAACACCAGCACCAACACCAGCACCAACACCAGCACCAACACCAGCACCAACACCAGCACCAACACCAGCACCAACACCACCACCAACACCAGCACCACCAACAGCACTAACAACACCAGCACCAACACCAGCACCAACACCAGCACCAACACCAGCACCAACACCAGCACCAACACCAGAACACACCAGCACCAACACCACCACCACCACCAGCAGCACCACCAGCACCAACACCAGCACCAACACCAGCACCAACACCAGCACCAACACCAGCACCAACACCAGCACCAACACCAGCACCAACACCAGCACCCTCACCAGCACCAACACCATCACCAACACCGGCACCAACACCAGCACCAACACCAGCAATAACACCAGCACCAACACCTGCACCAACACCACGAACACCAGCGCCAACACCAGCGCTAACATCAGCACCAACACCAGCACCAACACCAGCACCAACACCAGCACCAACACCAGCACCAACACCAGCACCAGCAACACCAGCACCAAAATCAGCACCAACACCAGCACCAACACCAACACCATGAACACCAGCGCCAACACCACGAACACCAGCGCCAACACCACGAACACCAGCGCCAACACCAGCACCCACACTAGCACCCTCACCAGCACCAACACCAGCACCAACACCAGCACCAACACCAGCACCAACACCAGCACCAACACCAGCACCCTCACCAGCACCCACACCAGCATCAACACCAGCACCAACACCAACACCAGCACCAACACCAGCACCAACACCAGCACCAACACCAGCACCAACACCAGCACCAACACCAGCACCAACACCAGCACCAACACCAGCATCAACACCAGCACCAACACCAGCACCAACACCAGCACCCAACACCAGCACCAACACCAGCACCAGCACCAACACCAGCACCAACACCAGCACCAACACCAGCACCAACACCAGCACCAACACCAGCACCAACACCAGTACCAGCAACACCAGCACCAAAATCAGCACCAACACCAACACCAGAACCAACACCACCACCAACACCAGCACCACCACCAGCGCCAACACCAGCACCCTCACCAGCACGAACACCAGCACGAACACCAGCACCCTCACCAACACCAGCACCAACACCAGCACCAACACCAGCACCAGCAACACCAGCACCAAAATCAGCACCAACACCAACACCAGCACCAACACCAGCACCAACACCAGCGCCAACACCAGCACCAACACCAGCACCCTCACCAGCACCAACACCAGCACGAACACCAGCACCCTCACCAACACCAGCACCAACACCAGCACCAACACCAGCAGCAACACCAGCACCCTCACCAGCACCAACACCAGCACCAACACCAGCACCAACATCAGCACCAACACCAGCACCCTCACCAGCACAGCACCAGCACCAACACCAGCACCAACACCAGCACCCTCACCAGCACCAACCCCAGCACCAACACCAGCACCCTCACCAGCACCCTCACCAGCACCAGCAACACCAGCACCAACACCAGCACCAACACCAGCACCAACACCAGTACCAACACCAGCACCAGCACCAGCACCCTCACCAGCACCAACACCAGCACCAACACCAGCCCTAACACCAGCACCAACACCAGCACCAACACCAACACCAACACCAGCCCTAACACCAGCACCCTCACCAGCACCAACACCAGCACCAACACCAGCACCAACACCAGCACCAACACCAGCACCAACACCAGCACCAACACCAGCACCAACACCAGCACCAACACCAGCACCCTCACCAGCACCAACACCAGCACCAACACCAGCACCAACACCAGCACCAACACCAGCACCAACACCAGCACCAACACCAGCACCCTCACCAGCACCAACACCAGCACCAACACCAGCACTAACACCAGCACCAACACCAGCACCAACACCAGCACCAACACCAGCACCAACACCAGCACCAACACCAGCACCAACACCAGAACCAACACCAGCACCAACACCAGCACCCTCACCAGCACCAACACCAGCACCAACACCAGCACCAACACCAGCACCAACACCAGCACCAACACCAGCACCAACACCAGCACTAACACCAGCACCAACACCAGCACCAACACCAGCACCAACACCAGCACCAACACCAGCACCAACTCATCATCCCTTAGGACTTAAGTAGGTTGTCTATATTACCTGTTGGCCTTAAGGTACTGAGAAGGAGGGAGGGAGAGAAGGAGGGAGGGAGAGAAGGAGGGAGAGGAGGGAGGAGAGAGGCAGAGAAGGGACGAACAAGGAAAACCTCTCTAATAGTGACTTAAGTACACCTCTGGATTACACGCAGAAACCACGACAGATAGACAGGCTGACAGACAAACCCTTCTCCTTCCCTTCCACCCTCTACCACCCTACCCACCCTCAACCACCCTACCCACCCTTAAACAGGAAGATCTTTCTCCTTGCATGATATACAAACATATTCATGTCAGACATACATACAAGTACCCCGGTATGACTTCAAGCTCTAAACACACTGAGGGAACACTGCCCCAGCAAGAGGCTAGTTCTCCAACACGTTTGTTTGTCTTCATACGACGCACAAATACGTAATTTCGCCCAAAACAGTAATGAAAGATGCTAGAGATCAGAGAGGCGCTGGTAGTGTTGGGTAGTTAACACTTGAACCATGACACGACACTATAGTGTCAGGGATCATCTCACCAACATTGACACGACACTGTAGTGTCATGGATCATCTCACTAACATTGACACGACACTATAGTGTCAGGGATCATCTCACTAACATTGACACGACACTATAGTGTCAGGGATCATCTCACCAACATTGACACGACACTGTAGTGTCATGGATCATCTCACTAACATTGACACGACACTATAGTGTCAGGGATCATCTCACCAACATTGACACGACACTATAGTGTCAGGGATCATCTCACCAACATTGACACGACACTGTAGTGTCATGGATCATCTCACCAACATTGACACGACACTGTAGTGTCAGAGATCATCTCACCAACATTGACACGACACTGTAGTGTCATGGATCATCTCACCAACATTGACACGACACTGTAGTGTCAGGGATCATCTCACTAACATTGACACGACACTATAGTGTCAGGGATCATCTCTGCGAGAGTTACCAACGAACACACACACTAGATGTCAAGAGAGTTGTTTCGCCCGTGTGGAACCTCGCTTGGTGATGTTTTACCCAGACTCTTACACAACACCTGGTTATTCTCTTAGCACAGAGAAACATTTGATCCCTGACCACACAAAGTATTTCTTGGGAGGAGAAGCCACAGTGCAAAGATATTCTGTATAGCAGCACCACTACAGTGTTACTGTGACAAGACAGTGTTACTGTGACAAGACAGTGTTACTCTCACAACTTTAGAACAACAGAGTTGAAGAACATCAAGACAATACTGTGACTGGAACAATACACAAATAACCCTCACATAGGAGAGAACGTGACCACGACGTTTTGCACCGACCTGGACCATTGACACAATCACACTGAATGATTCCAAGTCCAGGATGATTTTTTTGTTATTGGTCAAAGATGATTCTAAGGCTAGACCAGGTTACGTTATATTAGGTTAGGTTAACTTACGTTAGGTTAGGTTAGGTTACTTTAGGTTAGGTTACGTTACGTTAGATTACTTTAGGTTAGGTTACGTTACGTTAGGTTACTTTAGGTTAGGTTACGTTACGTTAGGTTACTTTAGGTTAGGTTACGTTGCGTTAGGGTAGCTTAGGTTACATAGGTTAAGTCAGGTTACACAAGGTTAGGTCAGGTTACACAAGGTTAGGTCAAGTTACACAAGGTTAGGTCAGGTTACACAAGGTTAGGTCAGGTTACACAAGGTTAGGTCAGGTTACACAAGGTTAGGTCAGGTTACACAAGTTTAGGTCAGGTTGCACAAGGTTAGGTCAGGTTACACAAGATTAAACAAATCGGGTTCTGATATTAAGGTAAATATTTTAAGGTCATCAGGAGTCACATCAAGGTCATCGTGGCTTAGATTAGGTCATCTCGGGGTGGCTGAGAGCAGCCTCACGCGAGGTCATCTGAGGTCAACACAGGTCACACCAACATAAATCATGTCAGTTCAGCTTAAACACCACGCCACACTGCTTCTGTTGAGGTCAAACAAGGTCATTCCAACTTAGGTCACACTGGGGTCAGCTGGGGTCATCACCTGTAAAAGGAGCTGGGGGTCGTACGTTATTTTCCGGACGTTCCTGCTTGTCTTTTGAGAAGATCAGAGATGATAGTGTTATGTCTGGTAGGAAGATACCTGGAAAGAGGGTTCATTAATCTCTCTCTCTCTCTCTCTCTCTCTCTCTCTCTCTTTATATATATATATATATATATATATATATATATATATATATATATATATATATATATATATATATATATATATATATATATATATATATATATATATATATATATATATATATACAATTATTAGTATTACTAGTACTAATACTTTGAGACCCAAGGTGATGTAGCACCTGGTCGCTGCTACTACTACTACTACATCTCTCCAACAAACACTAATGAAAGGCGTGGTGATATCCGCATCACCAGAGTGAAGTCTCCCAGCTCAGGATAACACATTACATCACTTCCCGTGTGGAACACATCCTGCCTGATGAAACACAACATGGGACACAAAGGTAGCATGTTCCCACAGTATAACTTGTATCACAGTGTAACTCACGCACAGACTAGAAACTGATGCACACACGGACTGCACCTGGGTATTTCATTTTTTTAAAACGTTTCGTCCAGCCACTAACTTCCTCAGTCTCAACACGAAGAAGTGTGGCACAAGGGTCAAATTTGTCAACTTGCCGGTCCCCTGAACCACTTACGAACAGATTAGGGATAGTGTGCCCACTTAAACACTAAGTGGTGTGGAACTTACGGAAGGGGGCGGTCTGGAAGATGGCTCGGTACCATTGGGTAGCCAGGCTGTCAAGTACTTGACGGTCGTGGAGTGGAAACATCTGTAAAATCAGCTCCTCAGCCAAGTACACGTCCACTGCAAGTACAAGAAGTGGTTAATACATGTTCGTGGAGAGCCCAGAGCACGCCTCAGCCACGTACACTGCACGAACGCGAATGTGTTAGTACGTGTCCGTAGAATTGCATTCATAAATCCTTGATTATCCTTTTTTTCATTGACTTTTTTTAAATAAATTGGAATGACAGGATAATTATCCTATGTGATGGAGTATGACAGGATAACCATCCTATGTGATGGAGTATGGCAGGATAACCATCCTATGTGATGGAGTATGGCAGGATAACCATCCTATGTGATGGAGTATGACAGGATAACCATCCTATGTGATGGAGTATGACAGGATAACCATCCTATGTGATGGAGTATGACAGGATAACCATCCTATGTGATGGAGTATGACAGGATAACCATCTTATGTCATGGAGTATGACAGGATAACCATCCTATGTCATGGAGTATGACAGGATAACCATCCTATGTCATGGAATATGACTGGATAACCATCCTAGGTGACGAGTTACTTAACCACAGTCCTTATCCTAACCCACTGAAAATCCTACAACACACAGCTTTTAATCCCTAAAGGGAAGAGGGAGGGGATGATGGTAGGGAGTGGAAGGGGGAGGGGATGCTGGTAGGTAGTGGAAGGGGGAGGGGATGCTGGTAGGGAGTGGAAGGGGGAGGGGATGCTGGTAGGGAGTGGAAGGGGGAGGAAGAAGGGTCAGCTTACCAAGGGACTGTCCAGGGAAGAGCTTGATACCCGGGTATCCAGGGACGTGGCCCTCCTCCTGCTTAGCCCTGATGGCATCCAGTTCATGTCTGACACAGTACTCTCTCTCAGCCGGGGTGAGGACGGTGTCCAGGGTCTGACCTGAGTACAGGAACTGGTCCAGGTCACGCACACTGAACTCCTGCAACGGGAGAGGTCAAACCAGGTCAGAAGGTCACTTGCACTGCATAATTACGGACCTACGACCTGATAAGGTTTATAGAGACTTGGGAAGCTAGATAATAGGTTATGTTGAGTAAGATTGGGTTAAACTACTAAAAAGGAGGTCAAATTCAGTCACGTTACTGGAGGTTAGTTGATGCCTGGAGGATCTAGAATGATCGACATCTTATGCAAGGTGGTGATGGTGTTTTATTTGTCAGGAACTGTGTACTCACCTATTTGTGGTTGCAGGGGTCGATTCATAGCTCCTGGCCCCGCCTCTTCACTGATTGCTACTAGGTCCTCTCTCTCCCTGCTCCATGAGTTTTATCATACCTCGCCTTAAAACTATGTATGGTTCCCGCCTCCACTACTTCACTTTCTAGGCTATTCCACGGCTTGACTACTCTATGACTGAAGAAATACTTCCTAACATCCCTTTGATTCATCTGAGTCTTCAACTTCCAATTGTGACCTCTTGTGTCTGTGTCCCATCTCTGGAATATCCCGTCTTTGTCCACCTCGTCTATTCCGCGCAGTATTTTATATGTCGTTATCATGTCTCCCCTGACCCTCCTGGCCTCCAGTGTCGTCAGGCCGATTTCCCTCAACCTTTCTTCGTAGGACAATCCCCGTAGCTCTGGGACTAGTCTTGTTGCAAACCTTTGCACTTTCTCTAATTTCTTGACGTGCTTGACTAGGTGTGGATTCCAAACTGGTGCTGCATACTCCAGTATGGGCCTGACGTAAATGGTATACAGAGTCTTGAACGACTCCTTACTGAGGTATCGGAACGCTATCCGTAGGTTTGCCAGGCGCCCGTATGCTGCAGCAGTTATCTGATTGATGTGCGCCTCAGGAGATATGCTCGGTGTTATACTCACCCCCAGATCTTTTTCCTTGAGTGAGGTTTGCAGACTTTGGCCATCTAAACTATATTGTGTCTGCGGTCTTCTTTGCCCTTCCCCAATCTTCATGACTTTGCATTTGGCGGGGTTAAACTCAAGGAGCCAGTTGCTGGACCAGGCTTGTAGCCTGTCCAGGTCTCTTTGTAGTCCTGCCTGATCCTCATCCGATTTGATGTGTGTGTGTGTGTGTGTGTGTGTGTGTGTGTGTGTGTGTGTGTGTGTGTGTGTGTGTGTGTGTGTGTGTGTGTGTGTGTGTGTGTGTGTGTGTGTGTGTGTGTGTGTGTGTGTGTGTGTATGTGTGTGTGTGTGTGTGTGTACTCACCTAGTTGTACTCACCTAGTTGAGGTTGCGGGGGTCGAGTCCGAGCTCCTGGCCCCGCTTCTTCACTGATCGCTACTAGGTCACTCTCCCTGAGCAGTGAGCTTTATCATACCTCTGCTTAAAGCTATGTATGGATCCTGCCTCCACTACATCGCTTCCCAAACTATTCCACTTACTGACTACTCTGTGGCTGAAGAAATACTTCCTAACATCCCTGTGATTCATCTGTCTCTTCATCTTCCAACTGTGTCCCCTTGTTACTGTGTCCAATCTCTGGAACATCCTGCCTTTGTCCACCTTGTCAATTCCTCTCAGTATTTTGTATGTCGTTATCATGTCCCCCCTATCTCTCCTGTCCTCCAGTGTCGTCAGGTTGATTTCCCTTAACCTCTCCTCGTAGGACATACCTCTTAGCACTGGGACTAGTCTTGTTGCAAACCTTTGCACTTTCTCTAGTTTCTTTACGTGCTTGGCTAGGTGTGGGTTCCAAACTGGTGCCGCATACTCCAATATGGGCCTAACGTACACGGTGTACAGGGTAATGAACGATTCCTTATTAAGATGTCGGAATGCTGTTCTGAGGTTTGCTAGGCGCCCATATGCTGCAGCAGTTATTTGGTTGATGTGCGCTTCAGGAGATGTGCCTGGTGTTATACTCACCCCAAGATCTTTTTCCTTGAGTGAGGTTTGTAGTCTCTGGCCCCCTAGACTGTACTCCGTCTGCGGTCTTCTTTGCCCTTCCCCAATCTTCATGACTTTGCACTTAGTGGGATTGAACTCCAGGAGCCAATTGCTGGACCAGGTCTGCAGCCTGTCCAGATCCCTTTGTAGTTCTGCCTGGTCTTCGATCGAGTGAATTCTTCTCATCAACTTCACGTCATCTGCAAACAGAGACACCTCAGAGTCTATTCCTTCCGTCATGTCGTTCACAAATACCAGAAACAGCACTGGTCCTAGGACTGACCCCTGTGGGACCCCGCTGGTCACAGGTGCCCACTCTGACACCTCGCCACGTACCATGACTCGCTGCTGTCTTCCTGACAAGTATTCCCTGATCCATTGTAGTGCCTTCCCTGTTATCCCTGCTTGGTCCTCCAGTTTTTGCACCAATCTCTTGTGTGGAACTGTGTCAAACGTCTTCTTGCAGTCCAAGAATATGCAATCCACCCACCCCTCTCTCTCTTGTCTTACTGCTGTCACCATGTCATCGAACTCCAGTAGGTTTGTGGCACAGGATTTCCCGTCCTTGAAACCATGTTGGCTGCTGTTGATGAGATCATTCCTTTCTAGGTGTTCCACCACTCTTCTTCTGATAATCTTCTCCATGATTTTGCATACTATACATGTCAGTGACACTGGTCTGTAGTTTAATGCTGCATGTCTGTCTCCTTTTTTAAAGATTGGGACTACATTTGCTGTCTTCCATGCCTCAGGCAATCTCCCTGTTTCGATAGATGTATTGAATATTGTTGTTAGGGGTACACATAGCGCCTCTGCTCCCTCTCTCAATACCCATGGGGAGATGTTATCTGGCCCCATTGCCTTTGAGGTATCTAGCTCACTCAGAAGCCTCTTCACTTCTTCCTCGGTTGTGTGCACTGTGTCCAGCACATGGTGGTGTGCCCCACCTCTCCGTCTTTCTGGAGCCCCTTCTGTCTCCTCTGTGAACACTTCTTTGAATCTCTTGTTGAGTTCCTCACATACTTCACGGTCATTTCTTGTTGTCTCTCCTCCTTCCTTCCTTAGCCTGATTACCTGGTCCTTGACTGTTGTTTTCCTCCTGATGTGGCTGTACAACAGTTTCGGGTCAGATTTGGCTTTCGCTGCTATGTCATTTTCATATTGTCTTTGGGCCTCCCTTCTTATCTGTGCATATTCGTTCTGGCTCTACGACTGCTCTCCTTATTCTCCTGGGTCCTTTGCCTTCTATATTTCTTCCATTCCCTAGCACACTTGGTTTTTGCCTCCCTGCACCTTTGGGTAAACCATGGGCTCATCCTGGCTTTTTCATTATTCCTATTACCCTTGGGTACAAACCTCTCCTCAGCCTCCTTGCATTTTGTTGCTACATATTCCATCATCTCATTAACTGGCTTCCCTGCCAGTTCTCTGTCCCACTGAACCCCGTTCAGGAAGTTCCTCATTCCTGTGTAGTCCCCTTTCTTGTAGTTTGGCTTCATTCGTCCTGGCCTTCCTGCTTCTCCCTCCACTTGTAGCTCTACTGTGTATTCGAAGCTTAAAACCACATGGTCACTGGCCCCAAGGGGTCTTTCATGTGTGTGTGTGTGTGTGTGTGTGTGTGTGTGTGTGTGTGTGTGTGTGTGTGTGTGTGTGTGTGTGTGTGTGTGTGTGTGTGTGTGTGTGTGTGTGTGTGTTTGTGTGTGTGTGTGTGTGTGTGTGTGTGTGTGTGTGTGTGTGTGTGTGTGTGTGTGTGTGTGTGTGTGTGTGTGTGTGTGTGTACTCACCTAATTGTACTCACCTAATTGTGGTTGCAGGGGTCGAGACTCAGCTCCTGGCTCCGCCTCTTCACTGATTGCTACTAGGTCCTCTCTCTCTCTGCTTCCTGAGCTTTATCATACCTCTTCTTAAAACTATGTATGGTTCCTGCCTCCACTACTTCACTTGCTAGGCTATTCCACTTCCTGACGACTCAATGACTGAAGAAATACTTCCTAACGTCCCTGTGACTCGTCTGAGTCTTCAGCTTCCAGTTGTGACCCCTTGTTTCTGTGTCCCCTCTCTGGAACATCCTATCTCTGTCCACCTTGTCTATTCCCCGCAGTATCTTGTATGTCGTTATCATGTCTCCCCTGACCCTTCTGTCCTCCAGTGTCGTCAGTCCGATTTCCCTCAACCTTTCCTCGTACGACATTTCCCTGAGCTCTGGGACTCGCCTTGTTGCAAACCTTTGTACTTTCTCTAACTTCTTGACGTGCTTGACCAGTTGTGGGTTCCAGACTGGTGCTGCATACTCCAGTATGGGCCTAACATACACAGTGTACAGTGTCATGAACGATTCCTTATTAAGGTATCGGAACGCTATTCTTAGGTTTGCCAGGCGCCCGTATGCTGCAGCAGTTATTTGGTTGATGTGTGCCTCCGGTGACGTGCTCGGTGTTATGGTCACCCCAAGGTCTTTCTCCCTGAGTGAGGTCTGTAGTCTTTGTCCACCTAGCCTATACTCTGTCTGCGGTCTTCTTTGCCCTTCCTCAATCTTCATGACTTTGCATTTGGCAGGATTGAATTCGAGAAGCCAGTTTCTGGACCACATGTCCAGCCTGTCCAGGTCTCTTTGCAGTCCTGCCTCATCCTCATCCAATTTAATTCTTCTCATCAACTTCACATCATCTGCGAATATAGACACTTCAGAGTCTATTTCTTCCATCATGTCGTTCGCATATATCAAAAATAGCACTGGTCCTAGAACTGACCCCTGTGGGACCCCGCTCGTCACAGGCGCCCACTGTGATACCTCTTCACGTACCATGACTCGTTGCTGCCTCCCTGTCAGGCATTCACTGATCCATTGCAGTGCCCTCCCTGTTACATACGCCTGATCCTCCAGCTTCTGCACTAATCTCTTGTGGGGAACTGTGTCAAAGGCCTTCCCGCAGTCTAGGAAAACGCAATCAACCCACCCCTCTCTCTCGTGTCTTACTTCTGTTACCTTGTCATAAAACTCCAGGAGGTTTATGATACAAGATTTGCCTTCCATGAACCCATGCTGGTTTTCATTTATAATCTTGTTCCGTTCTAGGTGTTCGACCACTCTCCTCCTGATAATCTTCTCCATGACTTTGCACACAATACATGTCAGAGACACAGGTCTGTAGTTTAGCGCCTCGTTTCTGTTTCCTTTCTTAAATATGGGGACTACATTTGCTGTCTCCCACTTCTCAGGTAGTTGCCCAGTTTCAAGGGATGTGTTGAAGATTGTGGTTAGAGGCACGCACAGCATCTCTGCTCCTTCTCTAAGAACCCATGGGGAGATGTCCGGTCCCATCGCCTTTGAGGTATCAAGGTCACTTAGGAGCTTCTTCATCTCCTCCTCGGTTGTTCGTATGTCATCCAACACTTGTTGGTATATTCCCTCTTGATGTTCCCTTCTGTGCTGTCTTCCCACAGCCCTTCCTGTCTCTACTATAAAAACTTCTTTAAATCTCCTGTTTAGCTCCTCACATACCTCCTGATCCTTTCATGTGAGTTCTCCCCCTTCTTTCCTTAATCTGATCACCTGGTCTTTGACTGTTGTCTTCCTCCTGATGTGGCTATACAACAGTTTCGGGTCAGTCTTGATTTTCGATGCTATGTCATTTTCATACTGTCGCTGGGCCTCCCTCCTTACCTGTGCGTACTCGTTCCTGGCTCTGCGACTGATCTCCGTATTTTCGTGTGTTCTCTGCCTTCTGTACTTTTTCCATTCTCTATTGCACTTTGTTTTTGCCTCCTTACACCGTCGGGTAAACCAGGGGCTCGTTCTGGTCTTCCCGTTGTTTCTGTTGCCCTTGGGAAAAAAACCTTTCCACTGCCTCCTTGTATTTTGTTGTTACATATTCCATCATTTCGTTTACTGGCTTTCCTGCCAGTTCTCTGTCCCACGGGATCTCCCGCAGGAAGCTCCTCAACCCTATGTAGTCCCCTCTTTTATAGTCAGGCTTTTCCCATTCAACTCCTGTTACTCTCTCCACTTGCAGCTCTACTATATATTCAAAGCACAGAACCACGTGGTCGCTAGCTCCTAGGGGACTCTCATACGTGATGTCCTCAATGTCTGAACTACCCAGGGTGAACACAAGGTCCAGTCTTGCTGGTTCATCCTCCCCTCTCACTCTGGTAGTGTCCTTAACATGTTGGTGCATGAGGTTTGTGTGTGTGTGTGTGTGTGTGTGTGTGTGTGTGTGTGTGTGTGTGTGTGTGTGTGTGTGTGTGTGTGTGTGTGTGTGTGTGTGTGTGTGTGTGTGTGTGTGTGTGTGTCTGTGTGTGTGTGTGTGTGTGTGTGTGTGTGTGTGTGTGTGTGTGTGTGTGTGTGTGTGTGTGTGTGTGTGTGTGTATGTACTCACCTAGTTGAGGTTGCAGGGGTCGAGTCCAAGCTCCTGGCCCCGACAGGGGCCACGTGGTCGCTAGCTCCTAGGGGACTCTCATACGTGATGTCCTCAATGTCTGAACTGCCCAGGGTGAACACAAGGTCCAATCTTGCTGGTTCATCCTCCCCTCTCACTCTGGTAGTGTCCTTAACATGTTGGTGCATGAGGTTTGTGTGTGTGTGTGTGTGTGTGTGTGTGTGTGTGTGTGTGTGTGTGTGTGTGTGTGTGTGTGTGTGTGTGTGTGTGTGTGTGTGTGTGTGTGTGTGTGTGTTTGTGTGTGTGTGTGTGTGTGTGTGTGTGTGTGTGTGTGTGTGTGTGTGTGTGTGTGTGTGTGTGTGTTTTGTGTGTGTGTGTGTGTATGTGTGTGTGTGTGTGTGTGTGTGTGTGTGTGTGTGTGTGTGTGTGTGTGTGTGTGTGTGTGTGTGTGTGTGTGTGTGTGTGTGTGTGTGTGTGTGTATGTATGTATGGTTGCCTATTTGTACTCGCCTATTTGCGGTTACAGGGGTCGATTCACAGTTCCTGCCCCAGCCTCTTCTCTGGTCACTACTAGGTCCACTCCCTGCTGCACGAGAATTATCGTACCTCTTCTTAAAGCCATGTATGGATCCTGCCTCCACTACATCACTTTCCAGATTGTTCCACTTCTGACAACTCTATAACTGAAGAAATACTTACTAACATCGCTGTGACTTATCTGAGTTTTCAACTTCCAGTTGTGACCCTTGTTGCTGTATCACATCTCTAAAACATCCTGTCCCTATCCACCTTGTCAATTTCTCTCGGTATTTTATATGCCGTTATCATGTCCCCCCTGTCCCTCCTGTCCTCCAGTGTCGTCAGGTTCAGTTCCCTTAACCTGTCCTCGTAGGATATACTCCTTAGCTCTGGGACTAGTCTTGTTGTAAACCTTTGCACTTTCTCTAATTTCTTGAAGTGCTTGATTAGAGGTGGGTTCCATACTGGTGCTGCATACTCCAATATGGGCCTGACGTACACAGTGTACAGTGTCTTGAATCCCTACTCCAGGCGCCCATATGCTGCAGCAGTTATTTGGCTGATGTGCGCCTCAGGAGATGTGCTCGGTATTATACGCACCCCAAGATTCTTTTCCTTGAGTGAGGTTTGCAGTCTTTGGCCCCCTAGCCTGTACTCTGTCTGCAGTCTTCTTTGACCTTCTCCAGTCTTCATGACTTTGTACTTGGTGGGGTTAAATTCCAGGAGCTAGTGTCTGGACCAGGCCTGCAGACTGTCCAGATCCCTTTGTAGCCCTACCTGATCCTCATCCACTCGAATTCTCCGCATTAGCTTCACATCGTCTGCGAACAGAAAAACCTCTAACTCTATCCCTTCCGTCATGTCATTCACGTAAACCAGAAACTGCACCGGTCCTAGGACTGACCCTTGTGGAACACCTCTTCATGTACCATCACTCGTTGTTTCCTCCCTGTCAGGTATTCTCTGATCTATTGAAGTGCCTTTCTTGTTATTCCTGCCAACTCCTCTAGCTGTTGCACTAATCTTTTGTCCGTAACTGTGTCGAAAGTCTTCTTACAGTCCAAGAAAATGCTGTCTACCCATCTCTCTCTCTCTCTTTTCTCTCTCTCTCTCTCTCTCTCTCTCTCTCTCTCTGTCTATCTCTCTCTCTCTCTCTCTCTCTCTCTCTCTCTCTCTCTCTCTCTCTCTCTCTTGCCTTACTTTTGTCACCTAGTCATAAAACTCCAGTAGGTTTGTGACACAGGATTTCCCCTCCCTGAAGCCGTGCTGGACGCTCTACAGTCTTTCCCTGATAAGCTTCTTCATGACTTTGCATACTGTACATGTCAGTGACACTGGTCTGTAGGATAATGCTACCTGCCTGTCTCCCTTTTTTTAAAGATTGGGTCTACATTTTCCGTCTTCCACACCTCCGGTAGTTGCCCTGTTTTGATAGATTTGTTGAAAATTGTTGTTAGTGGAACACGCAGTGCATCTCAGAACCCACGGAGAGATGTTGTCTGGCCCCACCACCTTTGAGGTATCTAGTTCATTTAGCAACCTCTTCACCTCCTCGGTTGTGTGTAGTGTGTCCAGCACTTGTTGGTGTACTCTTCCGTCCCGGCTTGCTGGAGTCCTTTCTGTCTCCACTGAAAATACTTCCTTAAATCTCGTGTTGCGCTCTTCACATACTTCCTGTGTGTGTGTGTGTGTGTGTGTGTGTGTGTGTGTGTGTGTGTGTGTGTGTGTGTACTCACCTATTTGTACTCACCTATTTATGGTTGCAGGGGTCGAGTCACAGCTCCTGGCCCCGCCTCTTCGCTGATTGCTACTAGGTCCTCTCTCTCCCTGCCCCATGAGCTCTATCATACCTCGCCTTAAAACTATGTATGGTTCCTGCCTCCAACATCACTTTCTAGGCTATTCCATGGCCTGACTACTCTATGACTGAAGAAATACTTCCTAACATCCCTTTGATTCATCTGAGTCTTCAACTTCCAATTGTGACCTCTTATGTCTGTGTCCCATCTCTGGAACATCCCGTCTTTGTCCACCTTGTCTATTCCGCGCAGTATTTTATATGTCGTTATCATGTCTCCCCTGACCTTCCTGGCCTCCAGTGTCGTCAGGCCGATTTCCCTCAACCTTTCTTCATAGGACAATCCCCGTAGCTCTGGGACTAGTCATGTTGCAAACCTTTGCACTTTCTCTAATTTCTTGACGTGCTTGACTAGGTGTGGATTCCAAACTGGTGCTGCATACTCCAGTATGGACCTGACGTAGATGGTGTACAGAGTCTTAAACGAATCCTTACTGAGGTATCGAAACGCTATCCGTAGGTTTGCCAGGCGCCCGTATGCTGCAGCAGTTATCTGATTGATGTGCGCCTCAGGAGATATGCTCGGTGTTATACTCACCCCCAGATCTTTTTCCTTGAGTGAGGTTTGCAGTCTTTGGCCATCTAAACTATATTGTGTCTGCGGTCTTCTTTGCCCTTCCCCAATCTTCATGACTTTGCATTTGTGTGTGTGTGTGTGTGTGTGTGTATGTGTGTGTGTCTCGTGTGTGTG
>NC_091352.1:2789642-2869642 GCF_038502225.1 Cherax quadricarinatus | reverse complement strand
ACAACAACAACAAACACAGTAACAACAACAAACACAATAACAACACAGTAACAACAACAACAACAAACACAATAACAACAACACAGTAACAACAACAACAAACACAGTAACAACAACACAGTCAAATCTGACCCGAAACTGCTGTATAGCCACATTAGGAGGAAGACAACAATCAAAGACCAGGTGATAAGGCTGAGGGAAGAAGGTGGAGAACTCACAAGAAACGATCAAGAGGTATGTGAGGAGCTCAACATGAAATTTAAGGAAGTATTTACAGTAGAGACAGGAAGGACTCTGGGGGGACAGACCAGATGGGGACACCAGCAAGGAATACACCAACAAGTGTTGGACGACATACATACAGATGAGGAGGAGGTGAAGAAACTGCTAAGGGACATCGATACCTTAAAGGCAATGGGACCGGACAACATCTCCCCGTGGGTTCTTAGAGAGGGAGCAGATATGTTGTGCGTGCCACTTACCACAATCTTCAACACGTCCCTGGAAACTGGGCAACTACCTGAGGTATGGAAGACGGCAAATGTAGTTCCCATTTTTAAAAAAGGAGACAGAAAAGAGGCACTAAACTATAGACCTGTGTCATTGACGTGTATAGTATGCAAAATTATGGAGAAGATTATCAGGAGGAGAGTGGTGGAGCACCTGGAACGGAACGAGAGTATAAATGCCAACCAACACGGATTCATGGAAGGCAAATCCTGTGTCACAAACCTTCTGGAGTTTTATGATAAAATAACAGAAGTAAGACATGAGAGAGAGGGGTGGGTTGATTGCATCTTCTTGGACTGCAAGAAGGCCTTTGACACAGTTCCTCACAAGAGATTAGTGCAGAAGCTAGAGCATCAGGCGCATATAACAGGAAGGGCACTGCAATGGATCAGAGAATACCTGACAGGGAGGCAACAACGAGTCATGGTACGTAATGATGTATCACAGTGGGCACCTGTGACGAGCGGGGTCCCACAGGGGTCGGTCCTAGGACCAGTGCTATTTTTGGTATATGTGAACGACATGATGGAAGGGTTAGACTCAGGAGTGTCCCTGTTTGCAGATGATGTGAAGTTAATGAGGAGAATTAAATCAGATGAGGACCAGGCAGGACTTCAAAGAGACCTGGACAGATTGGACACCTGGTCCAGCAAATGGCTTCTCGAATTTAATCCTGCCAAATGCAAAGTCATGAAGATAGGGGAAGGGCACAGAAGACCACAGACAGAGTATAGGCTAGGTGGCCAAAGACTGCAAACCTCACTCAAGGAGAAAGATCTTGGGGTGAGTATAACACCGAGCATGTCTCCGGAAGCACACATCAATCAGATAACTGCTGCAGCATATGGGCGCCTGGCAAACCTGAGAACAACATTCCGATACCTTAGTAAGGAATCGTTCAAGACACTGTACACCGTGTATGTCAGGCCCATACTGGAGTATGCAGCACCTGTTTGGAACCCGCACTTGATAAAGCACGTCAAGAAACTAGAGAAAGTACAAAGGTTTGCGACAAGGTTAGTTCCAGAGCTAAGGGGAATGTCCTATGAAGAAAGATTAAGGGAAATCGGCCTGACGACACTGGAGGACAGGAGGGTCAGGGGAGACATGATAACGACATATAAAATACTGCGTGGAATAGACAAGGTGGACAAAGACAGGATGTTCCAGGGAGGGGACACAGAAACAAGAGGCCACAATTGGAAGTTGAAGACACAAATGAGTCAGAGAGATAGTAGGAAGTATTTCTTCAGTCATAGAGTTGTCAGGCAGTGGAATAGCCTAGAAAATGACGTAGTGGAGGCAGGAACCTTACACAGTTTTAAGACGAGGTTTGATAAAGCTCATGGAGCGGGGAGAGAGAGGGCCTAGTAGCAACCGGTGAAGAGGCGGGGCCAGGAGCTAAGACTCGACCCCTGCAACCACAAATAGGTGAGTACAGTAACAACAACAACAAACACAATAACAACAACAACAACAAACAATAACAACAACACAGTAACAACAACAACAAACACAATAATAACAAACACAGTGACAACAACAACAAACACAATAATAACAAACACAGTAACAACAACAACAAACACAATAATAACAAACACAGTGACAACAACAACAAACACAATAATAACAAACACAGTGACAACAACAACAAACACAATAATAACAAACACAGTGACAACAACAACAAACACAATAATAACAAACACAGTGACAACAACAACAAACACAACAACAACAACAAACAATAACAACAACACAGTAACAACAACAACAAACACAATAATAACAAACACAGTGACAACAACAACAACAACAAACAATAACAACAACAGTAACAACAACAACAAACACAGACATGGGTTGGATACACAAACAGGAAAAAATCACTAAAACTAAGAACAAACACTCTCACTCTCACTCTCACTCTCACTCACTCACTCACTCACTCACTCACTCACTCACTCACTCACTCACTCACTCACTCACTCACTCTCTCTCTCTCTCTCTCTCTCTCTCTCTCTCTCTCTCTCTCTCTCTCTCTCTCTCTCTCTCTCTCTCTCTCTCTCTCTCTCTCTCTCTCTCTCCCTCTCTCTCTCTCTAATGACATCTGTCTTGACATACCTGGACGGTGACTTGTCTGATGCTATAATAGGCCAACAGGTGTACAGTGTACAGTCAGGAGTCGTCTGTCATATGCTGGTGGTGGTGAGTGTTGGTGGTGGTGAGTGCTGGTGGTGGTGAGTGCTGGTGGTGGTGAGTGTTGGTGGTGGTGATGGTAGTGGTAGCAGTGAGTGATGGTTGTGGTGATGATGGTGACAGTAATAGCACAGGATGGATAATGAGAACCTTCAAAACTAGAGATGCCAAGCCCATGATGACACTCTTCAGGTCACTTGTTCTATCTAGGCTGGAATATTGCTGCACACTAACAGCACCTTTCAAGGCAGGTGAAATTGCTGACCTAGAAAATGTACAGAGAACCTTCACGGCGCGCATAACGGAGATAAAACACCTCAATTACTGGGAGTGCTTGAGGTTCCTAAACCTGTATTCCCTGGAACGCAGGAGGGAGAGATACATGATTATATACACCTGGAAAATCCTAGAGGGACTAGTACCGAACTTGCACACGAAAATCACTCACTACGAAAGCAAAAGACTTGGCAGACGATGCAACATCCCCCCAATGAAAAGCAGGGGTGTCACTAGCACGTTAAGAGACCATACAATAAGTGTCAGGGGCCCGAGACTGTTCAACTGCCTCCCAGCATACATAAGGGGGATTACCAACAGACCCCTGGCAGTCTTCAAGCTGGCACTGGACAAGCACCTAAAGTCGGTTCCTGACCAGCCGGGCTGTGGCTCGTACGTTGGTTTGCGTGCAGCCAGCAGTAACAGCCTGGTTGATCAGGCTCTGATCCACCAGGAGGCCTGGTCACAGACCGGGCCGCGGGGGCGTTGACCCCCGGAACTCTCTCCAGGTAAACTCCAGGTATTGGTGGATAAAGTAACTTGTGTTATCACTTGGTTATCATAAGAGCATCAGTTCTCATGAGAGTGAAGATAACATGAAGTTATAAAGCATGGCATGCACCCAGTATCTTACACAGTGTTCGTCGTCCACCACACAACCATGAGCATTATCTCTCAACCAGCCCACCGGCAATTCAGAATACATCAGTCCTGGGGCCCCTACTGCTCTATTGTGCAGTTCAGTAATGTAGATGAATATTTCAGAGAATCGACAAGTTGATAAATTAGACATATGTGCAACATTTGGGTATCTTTAATGAGGAAACGTTTCGCCACACAGTGGCTTCATCAGTCCATACAAAGAATGGTGAAGTTGAGTTAGGGTGTGACCTTGTGTTGGACCACCTGACTCTGGGTCACTCACTCAAGCTGGTCTGGTACACTCATACTCTGTCATTATCTTCTTATACTACTGAGTTAACTCTGTACTGTACATATCTTGCTGAAGGAATATGTTTATTAAAGAAAGCTCTGCCACTGTTTGTCTTGCCTTTGATTGATAACTGTTGATCTTGTGCAACATTTGGGTCTCTTTATTCTGGAAATATTTCGCCACGCAGTAGCTTCTTCAGTCCTGTGCAGAGAAAGATGGAAGGTGAGAAGATGTTTGAGGTAATCAGTCCCTCAGCTTGAAGTCGATGTGTTCAGTTCATCACTTATGATAAAAGTCAATCTTGATGGACTGAACACGTCAACTCCAGGCTGAGGGACAGATTACCTCAAACTCCTCCTCCTCTTATTCCATTTTTCTCTGCATTGGACTGATGAAGCCACTGTGGGCGAAACGTTTCCAGAATAAAGATACCCAAATGTTGCACAAGTGTCTCATAGCTTGTTCTCTGAGTCTAGTTGTTCTCTGAGTCTAGTTGGTCTCTGAGTCTAGTTGTTCTCTGAGTCTAGTTGTTCTCTGAGTCTAGTTGTTCTCTGAGTCTAGTTGTTCTCTGAGTCTAGTTGTTCTCTGAGTCTAGTTGGCCTCTGAGTCTAGTTGTTCTCTGAGTCTAGTTGGTCTATGAGTCTAGTTGTTCTCTGAGTCTAGTTGGTCTCTGAGTCTAGTTGGCCTCTGAGTCTAGTTGTTCTCTGAGTCTAGTTGTTCTCTGAGTCTAGTTGTTCTCTGAGTCTAGTTGGTCTCTGAGTCTAGTTGTTCTCTGAGTCTAGTTGTTCTCTGAGTCTAGTTGTTCTCTGAGTCTAGTTGGTCTATGAGTCTAGTTGTTCTCTGAGTCTAGTTGGTCTCTGAGTCTAGTTGTTCTCTGAGTCTAGTTGTTCTCTGAGTCTAGTTGGTCTATGAGTCTAGTTGTTCTCTGAGTCTAGTTGTTCTCTGAGTCTAGTTGTTCTCTGAGTCTAGTTGTTCTCTGAGTCTAGTTGGTCTCTGAGTCTAGTTGGCCTCTGAGTCTAGTTGTTCTCTGAGTCTAGTTGGTCTCTGAGTCTAGTTGTTCTCTGAGTCTAGTTGTTCTCTGAGTCTAGTTGTTCTCTGAGTCTAGTTGGTCTATGAGTCTAGTTGTTCTCTGAGTCTAGTTGTTCTCTGAGTCTAGTTGTTCTCTGAGTCTAGTTGTTCTCTGAGTCTAGTTGGTCTATGAGTCTAGTTGTTCTCTGAGTCTAGTTGTTCTCTGAGTCTAGTTGTTCTCTGAGTCTAGTTGGTCTCTGAGTCTAGTTGTTCTCTGAGTCTAGTTGGTCTATGAGTCTAGTTGTTCTCTGAGTCTAGTTGGTCTATGAGTCTAGTTGTTCTCTGAGTCTAGTTGTTCTCTGAGTCTAGTTGTTCTCTGAGTCTAGTTGTTCTCTGAGTCTAGTTGGTCTCTGAGTCTAGTTGTTCTCTGAGTCTAGTTGTTCTCTGAGTCTAGTTGTTCTCTGAGTCTAGTTGGTCTATGAGTCTAGTTGTTCTCTGAGTCTAGTTGTTCTCTGAGTCTAGTTGGTCTATGAGTCTAGTTGTTCTCTGAGTCTAGTTGGTCTCTGAGTCTAGTTGGCCTCTGAGTCTAGTTGTTCTCTGAGTCTAGTTGGTCTCTGAGTCTAGTTGTTCTCTGAGTCTAGTTGGTCTCTGAGTCTAGTTGTTCTCTGAGTCTAGTTGTTCTCTGAGTCTAGTTGGTCTCTGAGTCTAGTTGGTCTCTGAGTCTAGTTGGTCTCTGAGTCTAGTTGGTCTCTGAGTCTAGTTATTCTCTGAGTCTAGTTGGTCTCTGAGTCTAGTTATTCTCTGAGTCTAGTTGTTCTCTGAGTCTAGTTGGTCTCTGAGTCTAGTTGGTCTCTGAGTCTAGTTGGTCTCTGAGTCTAGTTGGTCTCTGAGTCTAGTTGGTCTCTGAGTCTAGTTGGTCTCTGAGTCTAGTTATTCTCTGAGTCTAGTTGTTCTCTGAGTCTAGTTGTTCTCTGAGTCTAGTTGGTCTCTGAGTCTAGTTGGTCTCTGAGTCTAGTTATTCTCTGAGTCTAGTTGTTCTCTGAGTCTAGTTGTTCTCTGAGTCTAGTTGTTCTCTGAGTCTAGTTGTTCTCTGAGTCTAGTTGTTCTCTGAGTCTAGTTGTTCTCTGAGTCTAGTTGGTCTCTGAGTCTAGTTGGTCTCTGAGTCTAGTTATTCTCTGAGTCTAGTTGTTCTCTGAGTCTAGTTGTTCTCTGAGTCTAGTTGTTCTCTGAGTCTAGTTGTTCTCTGAGTCTAGTTGTTCTCTGAGTCTAGTTGTTCTCTGAGTCTAGTTGGTCTCTGAGTCTAGTTGGTCTCTGAGTCTAGTTATTCTCTGAGTCTAGTTGTTCTCTGAGTCTAGTTGTTCTCTGAGTCTAGTTGTTCTCTGAGTCTAGTTGGTCTCTGAGTCTAGTTGTTCTCTGAGTCTAGTTGTTCTCTGAGTCTAGTTGGTCTCTGAGTCTAGTTGGTCTCTGAGATCTGACTTTAGTTATATCGTAATATCAGGGCTGTGGTGACAGGTGTAAAGGTTATATGGATCCTCAGTGGTCTAGGTCCTCAGTGGTCTGGGTTCTCAGTGGTCTGGATCATCAGTGGTCTGGGTCCTCAGTGGTCTGGGTAATACCCTTGTTCCTCAGTAGTCTGGGTAATACCCTGGTTCCTCAGTGGTCTGGGTAATACCCTGGGTCCTCAGTGGTCTGGGTAATACCCTGGTTCCTCAGTGGTCTGGTTTATACTGTGGTTCCTCAGTGGTCTGGGTAATACCCTGGGTCCTCAGTGGTCTGGGTAATACCCTGGTTCCTCAGTGGTCTGGTTTATACTGTGGTTCCTCAGTGGTCTGGGTAATACCCTGGGTCCTCAGTGGTCTGGGTAATACCCTGGGTCCTCAGTGGTCTGGTTAATACTCTGGTTCCTCAGTGGTCTGGGTAATACCCTGGGTCCTCAGTGGTCTGGGTAATACCCTGGTTCCTCAGTGGTCTGGTTAATACTCTGGTTCCTCAGTGGTCTGGGTAATACCCTGGGTTCTCAGTGGTATAGGTAATATCCTGGGTCCTCAGTGGTCTGGGTAATACCCTGGTTCCTCAGTGGCCTGGGCAATACCCTGGTTCCTCAGTGGTCTGGGTAATACCCTGGGTCCTCAGTGGTCTGGGTAATACACTGGATCCTCAGTGGTCTTGGTAATACCCTGGTTCCTCAGTGGTCTGGGTAATACCCTGGGTCCTCAGTGGTATAGATAATATCCTGGGTCCTCAGTGATCTGGGTAATACCCTGGGTTCTCAGTGGTTTGGGTAATACCCTGGGTCCTCAGTGGTCTGGGTAATACCCTGGGTCCTCAGTGGTATAGGTAATACTCTGGGTCTTCAGTGGTCTGGGTAATACCCTGGGTCCTCAGTGGTCTGGGTAATACCCTGGGTCCTCAGTGGTATAGGTAATACCCTGGGTCCTCATTGGTCTGGGTAATACCCTGGGTCCTCAGTGGTCTGGTTAATACTCTGGTTCCTCAGTGGTCTGGGTAATACCCTGGGTCCTCAGTGGTCTGGTTATTACTCTGGTTCCTCAGTGGTCTGGGTAATACCCTGGGTCCTCAGTGGTATAGGTAATATCCTGGGTTCTCAGTGGTTTGGGTAATACCCTGGTTCTCAGTGGTATAGGTAATACCCTGGTTCCTCAGTGGTCTGGGTAATACCCTGGGTCTTCAGTGGTCTGGGTAATACCCTGGGTCCTCAGTGGTCTGGGTAATACCCTGGGTCCTCAGTGGTATAGGTAATACCCTGGGTCCTCATTGGACTGGGTAATACCCTGGGTCCTCAGTGGTCTGGTTAATACTCTGGTTCCTCAGTGGTCTGGGTAATACCCTGGTTCCTCAGTGGTCTGGTTATTACTCTGGTTCCTCAGTGGTCTGGGTAATACCCTGGGTCCTAAGTGGTATAGGTAATATCCTGGGTCCTCAGTGGTTTGGGTAATACCCTGGTTCTCAGTGGTATAGGTAATACCCTGGTTCCTCAGTGGTCTGGGTAATACCCTGGGTCCTCAGTGGTCTGGGTAATACACTGGGTCCTCAGTGGTCTGGGTAATACCCTGGTTCCTCAGTGGTCTGGGTAATACCCTGGGTCCTCAGTGGTATAGGTAATATCCTGGGGCCTCAGTGGTCTGGGTAATACCCTGGGTTCTCAGTGGTCTGGGTAATACCCTGGGTCCTCAGTGGTCTGGGTAATACCCTGGGTCCTCAGTGGTATAGGTAATACCCTGGATCTTTAGTGATCTGGGTAATACCCTGGGTCCTCAGTGGTATAGGTAATACCCTGGGTCCTCAGTGTTCTGGGTAATACCCTGGGTCCTCAGTGGTATAGGTAATACCCTGGGTCGTCAGTGGTATAGGTAATACCCTGGGTCCTCAGTGGTCTGGGTAATACACTGGGTCCTCAGTGGTCTGGGTAATACCCTGGTTCCTCAGTGGTCTGGTTAATACTCTGGTTCCTCAGTGGTCTGAGTAATACCCGGGGTCCTCAGTGGTCTGGGTAATACCCTGAGTCCTCAGTGGTCTGGTTAATACTCTGGTTCCTCAGTGGTCTGGGTAATACCCTGGGTCCTCAGTGGTCTGGGTAATACCCTGGTTCCTCAGTGGTCTGGGTAATACCCTTGGTCCTCAGTGGTATAGGTAATATCCTGGGTCCTCAATGGCCTGAGTAATACCCTGGTTCCTCAGTGGTCTGGGTAATACCCTGGGTCCTCAGTGGTCTGGGTAATACACTGGATCCTCAGTGGTCTTGGTAATACCCTGGTTCCTCAGTGGTCTGGGTAATACCCTGGGTCCTCAGTGGTATAGATAATATCCTGGGTCCTCAGTGATCTGGGTAATACCCTGGGTTCTCAGTGGTTTGGATAATACCCTGGGTCCTCAGTGCTCTGGGTAATACCCTGGGTTCTCAGTGGTATAGGTAATACCCTGGGTCCTCAGTGGTCTGGGTAATACCCTGGGTCCTCAGTGGTCTGGGTAATACCCTGGGTCCTCAGTGGTATAGGTAATACCCTGGGTCCTCATTGGTCTGGTTAATACTCTGGTTCCTCAGTGGTCTGGGTAATACCCTGGGTCCTCAGTGGTCTGGGTAATACCCTGGTTCCTCAGTGGTCTGGTTAATACTCTGGTTCCTCAGTGGTCTGGGTAATACCCTGGGTCCTCAGTGGTATAGGTAATATCCTGGGTCCTCAGTGGTCTGGGTAATACCCTGGTTCTCAGTGGTATAGGTAATACCCTGGTTCCTCAGTGGTCTGGGTAATACCCTGGGTCCTCAGTGGTCTGGGTAATACACTGGGTCCTCAGTGGTCTGGGTAATACCCTGGTTCCGCAGTGCTCTGGGTAGTACCCTGGGTCCTCAGTGGTATAGGTAATATCCTGGGTCCTCAGTGGTCTGGGTAATACCCTGGGTTCTCAGTGGTCTGGGTAATACCCTGGATCCTCAGTGGTCTGGGTAATACCCTGGGTCCTCAGTGGTATAGGTAATACCCTGGGTCCTCAGTGGTCTGGGTAATACCCTGGGCCCTCAGTGGTCTGGGTAATACCCTGGGTCCTCAGTGGTATAGGTAATACCCTGGGTCCTCAGTGGTCTGGGTAATACCCTGGGTCCTCAGTGGTCTGGGTAATACCCTGGATCTTCAGTGATCTGGGTAATTCCCTGGGTCCTCAGTGGTATAGGTAATACCCTGGGTCCTCAGTGTTCTGGGTAATACCCTGGGTCCTCAGTGGTATAGGTAATACCCTGGGTCGTCAGTGGTATAGGTAATACCCTGGGTCCTCAGTGGTCTGGGTAATACACTGGGTCCTTAGTGGTCTGGGTAATACCCTGGTTCCTCAGTGGTCTGGGTAATACCCTGGGTCCTCAGTGGTATAGGTAATATCCTGGGTCCTCAGTGGTCTGGGTAATACCCTGGGTTCTCAATGGTCTGGGTAATACCCTGGGTCCTCAGTGGTCTGGGTAATACTCTGGGTCCTCAGTGGTATAGGTAATACCCTGGGTCCTCAGTGGTCTGGTTAATACTCTGGTTCCTCAGTGGTCTGGGTAATACCGTGGGTCCTCAGTGGTATAGGTAATACCCTGGGTCCTCAGTGGTCTTGGTAATACCCTGAGTCCTCAGTGGTCTGGGTAATACCCTGGATCTTTAGTGATCTGGGTAATACCCTAGGTCCTCAGTGGTATAGGTATTACCCTGGGTCCTCAGTGTTCTGGGTAATACCCTGGGTCCTCAGTGGTATAGGTAATACCCTGGGTCCTCAGTGGTATAGGTAATACCCTGTGTCCTCAGTTGTCTGGGTAATACCCTGGGTCCTCAGTGGTATAGGTAATACCCTGGGTCCTCAGTGGTATAGGTAATACCCTGGGTCCTCAGTGGTATAGGTAATACCCTGGGTCCTCAGTGGTATAGGTAATACCCTGGGTCCCAGGTTGTCTGGGTATTACCCTGGGTCCTCAGTGGTATAGGTAATACCCTGGGTCCTCAGTGGTATAGGTAATACCCTGGGTCCTCACTGGTATAGGTAATACCCTGGGTCCTCAGTGGTATATGTAATACCCTGGGTCTTCAGTGGTATAGGTAATACCCTGGGTCCTCAGTGCTATAGGTAATACTCTGGGTCCTCAGTGGTATAGGTAATACCCTGGGTCCTCAGTGGTATAGGTAATACCCTGGGTCCTCAGTGTTCTGGGTAATACCCTGGGTCCTCTGTGGTATAGGTAATACCCTGGGTCCTCAGTGGTATAGGTAATACCCTGGGTCCTCAGTGGTCTGGGTAATACCCTGGGTCCTCAGTGGTATAGGTAATACCCTGGGTCCTCAGTGGTATAGGTAATACCCTGGGTCCTCAGTGGTATAGGTAATACCCTGGGTCCTCAGTGGTATAGGTAATACCCTGGGTCCTCAGTGGTCTGGGTAATGCCCTGGGTCCTCAGTGGTCTGGGTAATACCCTGGGTCCTCAGTGGTCTGGGTAATGCCCTGGGTCCTCAGTGGTCTGGGTAATACCCTGGGTCCTCAGTGGTATAGGCAATACCCTGGGTCCTCAGTGGTATAGGTAATACCCTGGTTTTTCAGTGGTCTGGGTAATACCCTGGGTCCTCAGTGGTAAGATAAGATAAGATAAGATTTCGTTCGGATTTTTAACCCCGGAGGGTTAGCCACCCAGGATAACCCAAGAAAGTCAGTGCGTCATCGAGGACTGTCTAACTTATTTCCATTGGGGTCCTTAATCTTGTCCCCCAGGATGCGACCCACACCAGTCGACTAACACCCAGGTACCTATTTGCTGCTAGGTGAACAGGACAACAGGTGTAAGGAAACGTGTCGAATGTTTCCACCCGCCGGGAATCGAACCCGGGCCCTCCGTGTGTGAAGCGGGAGACCCTGGGTCCTCAGTGGTCTGGGTAATACCCTTAGGGTCCAGTGGTCTGGGTAATACCAGTGATCTGGGTAATACAGTGATCCGTGGTCCTGATCAATCGAACCCTCCGTGGGTCCTCAGTGGGTCTCAGGGTCTGGGTAATACCCTGGGTCCTCAGTGATCTGGGTAATACCCTGGGTCCTCAGTGATCTGGGTAATACCCTGGGTCCTCAGTGGTCTGGGTAATACCCTGGGTCCTCAGTGATCTGGGTAATACCCTCGGTCCTCAGTGATCTGGGTAATACCCTGGGTCCTCAGTGATCTGGTTAATACCCTGGGTCCTCAGTGGTCTGGGTAATACCCTGGGTCCTCAGTGATCTGGGTAATCGAACCCGGGCCCTCCGTGTGTGAAGCGGGAGCTTTAGCCACCAGGCCACCGGGTCCTCAGACCCTGGGTCCTCAGTGGTCTGGGTAATACCCTGGGTCCTCAGTGATCTGGGTAATACCCTGGGTCCTCAGTGATCTGGGTAATACCCTGGGTCCTCAGTGGTCTGGGTAATACCCTGGGTCCTCAGTGATCTGGGTAATACCCTCGGTCCTCAGTGATCTGGGTAATACCCTGGGTCCTCAGTGATCTGGTTAATACCCTGGGTCCTCAGTGGTCTGGGTAATACCCTGGGTCCTCAGTGATCTGGGTAATCGAACCCGGGCCCTCCGTGTGTGAAGCGGGAGCTTTAGCCACCAGGCCACCGGGTCCTCAGACCCTGGGTCCTCAGTGGTCTGGGTAATACCCTGGGTCCTCAGTGATCTGGGTAATACCCTGGGTCCTCAGTGATCTGGGTAATACCCTGGGTCCTCAGTGGTCTGGGTAATACCCTGGGTCCTCAGTGATCTGGGTAATACCCTCGGTCCTCAGTGATCTGGGTAATACCCTGGGTCCTCACTGATCTGGTTAATACCCTGGGTCCTCAGTGGTCTGGGTAATACCCTGGGTCCTCAGTGATCTGGGTAATACCCTGGGTCCTCAGTTTACCTGGAGTTTACCTGGAGAGAGTTCCGGGGGTCAACGCCCCCGCGGCCCGGTCTGAGACCAGGCCTCCTGGTGGATCAGAGCCTGATCAACCAGGCTGTTGCTGCTGGCTGCACGCAAACCAACATACGAGCCACAGCCCGGCTGATCCGGAACTGACTTTAGGTGCTTGTCCAGTGCCAGCTTGAAGACTGCCAGGGGTCTGTTGGTAATCCCCCTTATGTGTGCTGGGAGGCAGTTGAACAGTCTCGGGCCCCTGACACTTATTGTATGGTCTCTTAACGTGCTAGTGACACCCCTGCTTTTCATTGGGGGGATGGTGCATCGTCTGCCAAGTCTTTTGCTTTCGTAATGAGTGATTTTCGTGTGCAAGTTCGGTACTAGTCCCTCTAGGATTTTCCAGGTGTATATAATCATGTATCTCTCCCTCCTGCGTTCCAGGGAATACAGGTTTAGGAACCTCAAGCGCTCCCAATAATTGAGGTGTTTTATCTCCGTTATGCGCGCCGTGAAAGTTCTCTGTACATTTTCTAGGTCGGCAATTTCACCTGCCTTGAAAGGTGCTGTTAGTGTGCAGCAATATTCCAGCCTAGATAGAACAAGTGACCTGAAGAGTGTCATCATGGGCTTGGCCTCCCTAGTTTTGAAGGTTCTCATTATCCATCCTGTCATTTTTCTAGCAGATGCGATTGATACAATGTTATGGTCCTTGAAGGTGAGATCCTCAGACATGATCACTCCCAGGTCTTTGACGTTGGTGTTTCGCTCTATTTTGTGGCCAGAATTTGTTTTGTACTCTGATGAAGATTTAATTTCCTCATGTTTACCATATCTGAGTAATTGAAATTTCTCATCGTTGAACTTCATATTGTTTTCTGCAGCCCACTGAAAGATTTGGTTGATGTCTGCCTGGAGCTTTGCAGTGTCTGCAATGGAAGACACTGTCATGCAGATTCGGGTGTCATCTGCAAAGGAAGACACGGTGCTGTGGCTGACATCCTTGTCTATGTCGGATATAAGGATGAGGAACAAGATGGGAGCGAGTACTGTGCCTTGTGGAACAGAGCTTTTCACCGTAGCTGCCTCGGACTTTACTCTGTTGACGACTACTCTCTGTGTTCTGTTAGTGAGGAAATTATAGATCCATCGACCGACTTTTCCTGTTATTCCTTTAGCACGCATTTTGTGCGCTATTACGCCATGGTCACACTTGTCGAAGGCTTTTGCAAAGTCTGTATATATTACATCTGCATTCTTTTTGTCTTCTAGTGCATTTAGGACCTTGTCGTAGTGGTCCAATAGTTGAGACAGACAGGAGCGACCTGTTCTAAACCCATGTTGCCCTGGGTTGTGTAACTGATGGGTTTCTAGATGCGTGGTGATCTTGCTTCTTAGGACCCTTTCAAAGATTTTTATGATATGGGATGTTAGTGCTATTGGTCTGTAGTTCTTTGCTGTTGCTTTACTGCCCCCTTTGTGGAGTGGGGCTATGTCTGTTGTTTTTAGTAACTGTGGGACGACCCCCGTGTCCATGCTCCCTCTCCATAGGATGGAAAAGGCTCGTGATAGGGGCTTCTTGCAGTTCTTGATGAACACAGAGTTCCATGAGTCTGGCCCTGGGGCAGAGTGCATGGGCATGTCATTTATCGCCTGTTCGAAGTCATTTGGCGTCAGGATAACATCGGATAGGCTTGTGTTAATCAAATTTTGTGGCTCTCTCATAAAAAATTCATTTTGATCTTCGACTCTCAGTCTGGTTAGCGGCTTGCTAAAAACTGAGTCATATTGGGACTTGAGTAGCTCACTCATTTCCTTGCTGTCATCTGTGTAGGACCCATCTTGTTTAAGTAGGGGCCCAATACTGGACGTTGTTCTCGATTTTGATTTGGCATAGGAGAAGAAATACTTTGGGTTTCTTTCGATTTCATTTATGGCTTTTAGTTCTTCCCGCGATTCCTGACTCCTAAAGGATTCTTTTAGCTTAAGTTCGATGCTTGCTATTTCTCTGACCAGTGTCTCCCTACGCATTTCAGATATATTGACCTCTTTTAGCCGCTCTGTTATTCTTTTCCGTCGCCTGTAAAGGGAGCGCCTGTCTCTTTCTGTTTTACATCTACTCCTCCTTTTTCTTAGAGGAATAAGCCTTGTGCATACATCGAGTGCCGCCGAGTTAATCTGTTCTAGGCATAAGTTGGGGTCTGTGTTGCTTAGTATATCTTCCCAGCTTATATCGGTTAGGACTTGGTTTACTTGGTCCCACTTTATGTTTTTGTTATTGAAGTTGAATTTGGTGAATGCTCCCTCGTGACTAATCTCATTATGTCGGTCTGGGGCTCCGCGCATACATGACTGAACCTCAATTATGTTGTGATCTGAGTATATTGTTTTTGATATGGTGATATTTCTTATCAGATCATCATTGTTAGTGAAGATGAGGTCTAGTGTATTCTCCAGTCTAGTAGGCTCTATTATTTGCTGGTTTAAATTGAATTTTGTGCAGAGATTTAAAAGCTCGCGTGAGTGTGAGTTTTCATCAGAGCTGCCTCCTGGTGTTATTACTGCAACAATATTATTTGCTATATTCCTCCATTTTAGGTGCCTTAAGTTGAAATCCCCCAGGAGCAAGATGTTGGGTGCAGGAGCTGGATGGTTTTCCAGACAGTGGTCAATTTTTAACAGCTGTTCCTGGAATTGCTGGGATGTTGCATCCGGAGGCTTGTAGACTATCACAATGACTAGGTTTTGGTTCTCGACCTTTACTGCTAAAACTTCCACTACATCATTTGAGGCATTTAGCAGTTCTGTGCAAACAAGTGACTCTGCAATGTACAGGCCAACCCCCCCCCTTTTGCCTGTTCACTCTGTCACATCTGTATAGGTTGTAACCTGGGATCCATATTTCGTTGTCCAAGTGATCCTTTATGTGGGTCTCAGTGAAAGCCGCGAACATTGCCTTTGCCTCTGCAAGCAGTCCACGGATGAAAGGTATTTTGTTGTTTGTTGCTGGCTTTAGACCCTGTATATTTGCATAGAAGAATGTTATCGGACTGGTGGTATTGTTGGTACTGGGGGGGGATTTTTTTTCCGGCATTAGTATCTGTATCTGTTGGTTTGGAGTGGAGGCCATCGACTGTGGTTCCACTCCAGGAATGACTGGATTTGGTGTACGATTTCTGCCATTTCCTGCCAGTTTTTTTTCCTTCCTGGCACTAAAAAACCTCTCCCTCTTGAGTGGCTGTGGCTACCCAGGTTTTCCCATGGCCTGGATGTTTTGTATCTTTTTGTCCCCTTTAGATGGTATGCCTGGCAATTTAAGTTATAGCACAGTCTTTCCTGTACTGAAGAGGTACACATTTCAGGGTGAAAAAGCTTACAGGAAGGGAGTTTGCATTTTCCTGTTGTCATATGGGCATGGCATTTCCTAGGGTGGTCATAGTTGCACGTCCCATCTGTTTTTCCAGATTTCCCATGCCAGCAGATACCGAGTGCATAGTATGTGCACAGGCTTGGTTTCCGTTTGCCTTGGGTTTCTGTGACTGTATTCCCTGTTGGTGCATGTTTCCCTGTCTTACTTCTATCCTCCCTAGCACCAACAATGGAGCTCCCACCATTTGTTTTTGGTAATATATCCTCACTATTGCTAGTGGTCTGTGTAATACCCTGGGTCCTCAGTGGTCTTTGTAATACCCTGGGTCCTCAGTGGTCTGGGTAATACCCTGGGTCCTCAGTGGTCTGGGTAATACCCTTGGTCCTCAGTGGTCTGGGTAATACCCTGGGTCCTCAGTGGTCTTTGTAATACCCTGGGTCCTGAGTGGTCTGGGTAATACCCTGGGTCCTCAGTGGTCTTTGTAATACCCTGGGTCCTCAGTGGTCTGGGTAATACCCTGGGTCCTCAGTGGTCTGGGTAATACCCTGGGTCCTCAGTGATCTGGGTAATACCCTGGGTCCTCAGTGGTCTGGGTAATACCCTGGGTCCTCAGTGGTCTTTGTAATACCCTGGGTCCTGAGTGGTCTGGGTAATACCCTGGGTCCTGAGTGGTCTGGGTAATACCCTGGGTCCTGAGTGGTCTGGGTAATACCCTGGGTCCTCAGTGGTCTGGGTAATACCCTGGGTCCTCAGTGGTCTGGGTAGTACCCTGGGTCCTCAGTGGTCTGGGCAGGGTATAAAAAGTAATTTGCTAGCAGAAGTAGGAAGCTATTCTCAGCCCTGAAGTATGTACTCACCTAATTGTGGTTGCAGGGGTCGAGACTCAGCTCCTGGCCCCGCCTCTTCGCTGATTGCTACTAGGTCCTCTCTCTCCCTGCCCCATGAGCTCTATCATACCTAGCCCTTGAACTATGTATGGTTCCCGCCTCCACTACGTCACTTTCTAGGCTATTCCATGGCCTGACTACTCTATGACTGAAGAAATACTTCCTAACATCCCTTTGATTCATCTGAGTCTTCAACTTCCAATTGTGACCTCTTGTGTCTGTGTCCCTTCTCTGGAACATCCCGTCTTTGTCCACCTTGTCTATTCCGCGCAGTATTTTATATGTCGTTATCATGTCTCCCCTGACCCTCCTGTCCTCCAGTGTCGTCAGGCCGATTTCCCTCAACCTTTCTTCGTAGGACAATCCCCGTAGCTCTGGGACTAGTCTTGTTGCATACCTTTGCACTTTCTCTAATTTCTTGACGTGCTTGACTAGGTGTGGATTCCAAACTGGTGCTGCATACTCCAGTATGGGCCTGACGTAAATAGTATACAGAGTCTTAAACGAATCCTTACTGATGTATCGGAACGCTATCCGTAGGTTTGCCAGGCGCCCGTATGCTGCAGCAGTTATCTGATTGATCTGCGCCTCAGGAGATATTCTCGGTGTTATGCTCACCCCCAGATCTTTTTCCTTGAGTGAGGTTTGCAGTCTTTGGCCATCTAAACTATATTGTGTCTGCGGTCTTCTTTGCCCTTCCCCGATCTTCATGACTTTGCATTTGGCAGGGTTAAATTCAAGGAGCCAGTTGCTGGACCAGGCTTGTAGCCTGTCCAGGTCTCTTTGTAGTCCTGCCTGATCCTCATCCGATTTGATTCTTCTCATTAACTTCGCATCATCTGCAAACAAGGACACTTCTGAGTCTATCCCTTCCGTTATGTCGTTCACATATACCAAGAACAGCACAGGTCCTAGGACTGACCCCTGTGGAACCCCGCTTGTCACAGGCGCCCACTCTGACACCTCGTCGCGTACCATGACTCGTTGTTGCCTCCCTGTCAGGTATTCTCTGATCCATTGCAGTGCCTTTCCTGTTATATGTGCCTGATCCTCTAGCTTTTGCAGTAACCTCTTGTGAGGAACTGTGTCGAAGGCCTTCTTGCAGTCCAAAAATATGCAGTCGATCCACCCCTCTCTCTCTTGTCTTACTTCTGTCACCTTGTCATAAAACTCTAGTAGGTTTGTGACACAGGATTTTCCTTCCCTGAAACCGTGCTGGTTGTCAATTATACACTTGTTTCTTTCCAGGTGCCCCACCACTCTCCTCCTGATGATCTTCTCCATGACCTTGCATACTATACACGTTAGTGATACAGGTCTGTAGTTTAGTGCCTCATGTCTGTCTCCCTTTTTAAAAATTGGGACTACATTTTCGATTTTCCATACCTCGGGGAGTTGCCCAGTTTCAAATGATGTGTTGAAGATCTTTGTTAATGGCTCACTCAATATCTCTGCTCCCTCTTTAAGGACCCATGGAGAGATGTTGTCTGGTCCCACCGCCTTTGAGGTGTCAAGTTCGCATAGCAGCTTCTTCACCTCCTCCTTGGTTATATGTACCTCATCCAGCACTTGTTGGTGTGCCCCCCCTGTTCTGATTTCCTTGAGTCCTACTGGTTTCCACTGTAAATACCTCTTAAAATCTTGTGTTGAGCTCCTGACATACCTCTTGGTCGTTTCTTGTGAATTCCCCATCACCCTTCCTCAGTCTGATTACCTGGTCCTTGACTGTTGTTTTCCTCCTTATGTGGCTGTACAACAGCTTCGGGTCAGTCTTTACTTTTGATGCTATGTCATTTTCATATTGTCTCTGAGCCTCCCTGCTTATCTGTGCATATTCGTTTCTGGTTCTTCGGCTAATCTCTCTATTTTGCTGAGTTCTCTGTCGTCTGTACCTTTTCCATTCTCTAGTACACCTAGTTTTTGCCTCCCTACACCTTTGGGTGAACCAAGGACTCGTTCTGTTCTTCCCATTATTTCTGTTTCCCTTGGGAACAAACCTCTCCTCTGCTTCCTTGCATTTTGTTGTGTGTGTGTCTTTGTGTGTGTGTGTGTGTGTGTGTGTGTGTGTGTGTGTGTTTGTACTCACCTAGTTGAGGTTGCGGGGGTCGAGTCCGAGCTCCTGGCCCCGCCTCTTCACTGATCGCTACTAGGTCACTCTCCCTGAGCCGTGAGCTTTATCATACCTCTGCTTAAAGCTATGTATGGATCCTGCCTCCACTACATCGCTTCTCAAACTATTCCACTTACTGACTACTCTGTGGCTGAAGAAATACTTCCTAACATCCCTGTGATTCATCTGTCTCTTCATCTTCCAACTGTGTCCCCTTGTTACTGTGTCCAATCTCTGGAACATCCTGCCTTTGTCCACCTTGTCAATTCCTCTTTGTCTTTGTGTGTGTGTGTGTGTGTGTGTGTGTGTGTGTGTGTTGCAGAGTTGCGCCTCTCATGGCATGAAGCAGGAACAAACTCACCACATCACTTGATGGTATGTAGTACCCACTGATACCTATACCACACTTGGGTATCTTAAGTGACGAAACGGTTCGCCTTCACAACAGCCTTCTTCAGTCGAATAAAACACTGGAGACAGTAAAAACAGTTTTTGGAGGTCAGTTCCTCAACCTTGGTAAGAGGTGATCAGTCCCTTTCGCCTGTTATGCACAAGAAACATTTCAACATTAAAGGTGCCTCAGTGCTGCACAGATGCTATGTATAACATTAACCAATCCTCCTCCCTCACTGGAATAAATACTCAAGAAGTAATTGATTGGGTCCCTTTATTTACTTGATAATTCTTGAACCCAGCGTGATGAAACATAACTTTTCGTATTTAAAGTTATATCCACTTATATGTGTGTTACCCTAGTTGTGTTGTGTAACCTTATATATGCTGCTGCACACGCCGGTTACAAGATTATATTCGACGTGCTCACCTAATTGTGGTTGCAGGGGGCGTTCATTGCTCCTGGCCCCGCCTCTTCACTGGTCGCTCCTAGGTCAACTCTCCCCCTGCATCACACGTGATGCTATTCTCGCATGCCATCATTGAACAACTTTAACGCATCGAAATTTATTGCATTATTCAGATATTGGGTTGATTGCTAGTTTGTGGTGAAGGTTTGCCAGTGAGGGTGAGGGAGGTTGGATGAGCATCAGGGTAAGCTACCTCGCATGTAGGGTCACCTTGGAGCTTCAGGTCCTCATGAACCTTGAGCTGGTTCATACCTTGAGATGGTTCACACCATGCTAGAGTCTGTCTTCTGTATGAGTGTGTGGAGGTGTAACAGTGTGAGTTCTCACACTTACACTCTTAAAACACATTATGGTATGTGGTAAACCTGTGTAAATATTTGAACATAAGACTGGTGGTGGGAATATAAGATTAAAAAAAACAAACATTTTCTTGATTGGTCTGCATTTATGTTGCTATCTTACATGGTCACGTACAATAAACCTCTGGCAATTGTTATGTTCTTGATATATGTACCTGAGCAGCTGTTGTCGAATTCACCATCATGTTTCATAGTGTTGCTGAAGGAATCAGTTGCTCTGCCATTATTTCTCATCATACTTTGCACACTAAGTTCTTCTTCAGCCTAAGTTCCAATATCTACCTACTAACTCTCTTGCCACGGTATACCTGGAGACGGTTTCTGGGGTCAACGCCCCCGCGGCCCGGACTGAGACCAGGCCTCGTGGTGGATCACTGTCTAATCAGCCAGGCTGTTACTGCTGGCTGCACGTAAACCGACGTACGAACCACAGCCCGGCTGATCAGGTACTGACTTTAGGTGCCTGTTCAGCGCCATCTTAAAGACAGCCAGGGATCTATTGGTAATCCCCCTTATATATGCTTGGAGGCAGTTGAACAGTCTTGGGCCCCTGACAGTTAGTGTTTTTTTTAGTGTACGTTTTTTTCATAGTCTAAGATTTTATAACCGAATCAGTTCGTTTTTTCCTGCAATGTTTTGACCAACAAATGTGTGTGTGCGGTCTTGCATTGTGTGCGCCGGTAAGAATACTTTTGGTATTCAGAAACGAAAACATTTATGGGGATTTTGCTGAAGGTTGTCAGACATCAACCTCACCTGCGTGGCTTTTATGAATATTTTTTAATTCATCCTGAAATATGAGAAATAATGTCAGTGTGTAATAAGAGCTGCAGGTTAATTATGGGAGGGAAGGCGAGGACGAAGCCACAGCCATGATCCGGACAACACTGACTCACCATCTGGCACAGTTTTGACTTGTCATTTTCTATTCTGAAATTCCTAACATTAAAACATTCATGCATTAACATGACTCATGTTAATACATGACTCATGTTATTACATGACTCATGTTAATACATGACTCATGTTAATACATGACTCATGTTAATACATGACTCATGTTAATACATGACTCATGTTAATACATGACTCATGTTAATACATGACTCATGTTAATACATGACTCATGTTAATACATGACTCATGTTAATACATGACTCATGTTAATACATGACTCATGTTAATACATGACTCATGTTAATACATGACTCATGTTAATACATGACTCATGTTAATACATGACTCATGTTAATACATGACTCATGTTAATACATGACTCATGTTAATACATGACTCATGTTAATACATGAATCATGTTAATACATGACTCATGTTAGTACATGAATCATGTTAATACATGACTCATGTTAATGCATGATTCATGTTAATGCATGATTCATGTTAATACATGACTCATGTTAATGCATGATTCATGTTAATACATAATTCATGTATTAACATGAGTCTTGTTAATAGATGAATCATGTATTAACATGAGTCATGTATTAACATGAGTCATGTATTAACATGAGTCATGTATTAACATGAGTCATGTATTAACATGAGTCATGTATTAACATGAGTCATGTAATAACATGAGTCATGTATTAACATGAGTCATGTTAATGCATGAATGTTTTAATGTCAGGAATTTCAGAATAGAAAATGACAAGTCAAAACTGTGCCAGATGGTGAGTCAGTGTTGTCCGGATCATGGCTGTGGCTTCGTCCTCGCCTTCCCTCCCATAATTAACCTGCAGCTCTTATTACACACTGACATTATTTCTCATATTTCAGGATGAATTAAAAAATATTCATAAAAGCCACGCAGGTGAGGTAGATGTCTGACAACCTTCAGCAAAATTCCCATAAATGTTAACAATACGTCTTACGAACATACAAAAAAATCGTCATTTTTTATATAATATATAAATTATTTCTACTGGGAGAAGCGCTAACAGTTCCTTCGTGTGGTTGCAGGGGTTTATTCACAGCTCCTGGCCCTAGCCCATATTTCAGTGACACATTGTTTATCGACGTCTTCTCATACAGGGACATGTCTACTACTATCTATCAGCAGGCTACGTGGCAAGGCCGTCGCTGGTAATATCCTGACAGTGGTGTCAGCCTTGACCTGTTCTGTCTGACACTTCCAAATATATATTATGATATATTTTAGGAATGATCGATTAACATTCTTGTTGGTCCTATGTGTGTGTGTGTGTGTGTGTGTGTGTGTGTGTGTGTGTGTGTGTGTGTGTGTGTGTGTGTGTGTGTACTCACCTAGTTGTGTGTGTGTGTACTCACCTAGACTGTACTCCGTCTGCGGTCTTCTTTGCCCTTCCCCAATCTTCATGACTTTGCACTTGGTGGGATTGAACTCCAGGAGCCAATTGCTGGACCAGGTCTGCAGCCTGTCCAGATCCCTTTGTAGTTCTGCCTGGTCTTCGATCGAGTGAATTCTTCTCATCAACTTCACGTCATCTGCAAACAGGGACACCTCAGAGTCTATTCCTTCCGTCATGTCGTTCACAAATACCAGAAACAGCACTGGTCCTAGGACTGACCCCTGCGGGACCCCGCTGGTCACAGGTGCCCACTCTGACACCTCGCCACGTACCATGACTCGCTGCTGTCTTCCTGACAAGTATTCCCTGATCCATTGTAGTGCCTTCCCTGTTATCCCTGCTTGGTCCTCCAGTTTTTGCACCAATCTCTTGTGTGGAACTGTGTCAAACGCCTTCTTACAGTCCAAGAAAATGCAATCCACCCACCCCTCTCTCTCTTGTCTTACTGCTGTCACCATGTCATAGAACTCCAATAGGTTTGTGACACAGGATTTCCCGTCCCTGAAACCATGTTGGCTGCTGTTGATGAGATCGTTCCTTTCCTTCCTGTGTGTACTCACCTAATTGTACTCACCTAATTGTGGTTGCAGGGGTCGAGACTCAGCTCCTGGCCCCGCCTCTTCACTGATCGCTACTGGATCCTCTCTCTCTCTGCTTCCTGAGCTTTGTCATACCTCTTCTTAAAACTATGTATGGTTCCTGCCTCCACTACTTCACTTGCTAGGCTATTCCACTTGCTTACAACTCTATGACTGAAGAAATACTTCCTAACGTCCCTGTGACTCGTCTGAGTCTTCAGCTTCCAGTTGTGACCCCTTGTCCCTGTGTCCCCTCTCTGGAACATCCTATCTCTGTCCACCTTGTCTATTCCCCGCAGTATCTTGTATGTCGTTATCATGTCTCCCCTGACCCTTCTGTCCTCCAGTGTCGTCAGTCCGATTTCCCTTAACCTTTCCTCGTACGACATTCCCTTGAGCTCTGGGACTAGCCTTGTTGCAAACCTTTGTACTTTCTCTAACTTCTTGACGTGCTTGACCAGGTGTGGGTTCCAGACTGGTGCTGCATACTCCAGTATGGGTCTAACATACACAGTGTACAGTGTCTTGAACGATTCCTTATTAAGGTATCGGAACGCTATTCTCAGGTTTGCCAGGCGCCCGTATGCTGCAGCGGTTATTTGGTTGATGTGTGCCTCCGGTGATGTGCTCGGTGTTATGGTCACCCCAAGGTCTTTCTCCCTGAGTGAGGTCTGTAGTCTTTGTCCACCTAGCCTATATTCTGTCTGCGGTCTTCTTTGCCCCTCCCCAATCTTCATGACTTTGCATTTGGCTGGATTGAATTCGAGGAGCCAGTTACTGGACCACATGTCCAGCCTCTCCAGGTCTCTTTGCAGTCCTGCCTCATCCTCGTCCGATTTAATTCTTTTCATCAACTTCACGTCATCTGCGAACAGGGACACTTCAGAGTCTATTCCTTCCATCATGTCGTTCACATATATCAAAAATAGCACTGGTCCTAGAACTGACCCCTGTGGGACCCCGCTCGTAACAGGCGCCCACTGTGATACCTCTTCACGTACCATGACTCGTTGCTGCCTCCCTGTCAGGTATTCCCTTATCCATTGCAGTGCCCTTCCTTTTACGTGTGCCTGATCCTCCAGCTTCTGCACTAATCTCTTGTGGGGAACTGTGTCAAAGGCCTTCCTGCAGTCTAGGAAAATGCAATCTACCCAACCCTCTCTCTCGTGTCTTACTTCTGTTACCTTGTCATAAAACTCCAGGAGGTTTGTGATACAAGATTTGCCTTCCATGAACCCATGCTGGTTTTCATTTATAATCTTGTTCCTTTCCAGGTGTTCGACCACTCTCCTCCTGATAATCTTCTCCATGACTTTGCACACAATACATGTCAGAGACACAGGTCTGTAGTTTAGTGCCTCGTTTCTGTTTCCTTTCTTAAATATGGGGACTACATTAGCTGTCTTCCATTTCTCAGGTAGTTGCCCAGTTTCAAGGGATGTGTTGAAGATTGTGGTTAGAGGCACACACAGCATCTCTGCTCCTTCTCTAAGGACCCATGGGGAGATGTTGTCCGGTCCCATCGCCTTTGAGGTGTCAAGGTCACTTAAGAGCTTCTTCACCTCCTCCTCAGTTGTTCGTATGTCATCCAACACTTGTTGGTATATTCCCTCTTGATGTTCCCTTCTGTGCTGTCTTCCCACAGCCCTTCCTGTCTCTACTGTAAAAACTTCCTTAAATCTCCTGTTCAGCTCCTCACATACCTCCTGATCATTTCTTGTGAGTTCTCCACCTTCTGTCCTTAATCTGATCACCTGGTCTTTGACTGTTGTCTTCCTCCTGATGTGGCTATACAACAGTTTCGGGTCAGTCTTGATTCTCGATGCTATGTCATTTTCATACTGTCGCTGGGCCTCCCTCCTTACCTGTGCGTACTCGTTCCTGGCTCTGCGACTGATCTCCCTATTTTCGTGTGTTCTCTGCCTTCTGTACTTTTTCCATTCTCTATTGCACTTTGTTTTTGCCTCCTTACACCGTCGGGTAAACCAGGGGCTTGTTCTGGTCTTCCCGTTGTTACTGTTGCCCTTGGGAATGAACCTTTCCACTGCCTCCTTGCATTTTGTTGCTACATATTCCATCATTTCATTTACTGGCTTTCCTGCCAGTTCTCTGTCCCACTGGACCTCCCGCAGGAAGTTCTTCAACCCTATGTAGTCCCCTCTTTTATAGTCAGGCTTTTCCCATTCTACTCCTGTTATTCTCTCCACTTGCAGCTCTACTATGTATTCAAAGCACAGAACCACGTGGTCGCTAGCTCCTAGGGGACTCTCATACTTGATGTCCTCAATGTCTGAGCTGCCCAGGGTGAACACAAGGTCCAATCTTGCTGGTTCATCCTCCCCTCTCACTCTGGTAGTGTCCTTAACATGTTGGTGCATGAGGTTTTCCAGCACCACGTCCAACATCCTGGCTCTCCATGTTTCGGGACCCCCATGTGGCTCCAGGTTTTCCCAGTCAATCTCCCTGTGGTTGAAATCCCCCATAACCAGCAACTTTGCTCTGCTGGAGTGAGCTCTTCTTGCCACCTCAGCAAGTGTGTCCACCATTGCTCTGTTGCTCTCTTCATATTCCTCTCTTGGCCTCCTGCAGTTCTGTGGTGGATTATACATCACTGCAATGACCACTTTGTGTTCCCCAGACTGAAGTGTACCTGCTATGTAGTCTCTTTCTCCTGTCTCATCTATTCCTTCCATTTTCTCGAATTTCCATCTGTTTTTTACGAGCAGAGCAACCCCACCTCCCCCCCTACCCCTTCTATCTTTCCTCATGATCTGGTATCCTGGTGGGAAGATTGCATCTGTTATTGTCTCCATGAGTTTTGTTTCTGTAACTGCTATGATGTCTGGGGACTTCTCATTGATTCTTTCTTGCCATTCCTCATGTTTATTCGTTAATCCATCTGCATTTGTGTACCAAACCTTCAACTTCTGTTCTAATACTGTAACTGTGGTGCGGGGGGTGGAAACAGAGGGATCGGTGTATGATGGTTGGTTTGGAATGTTCAGTTGCCTTGGGGGTGTCGTGGCTGGAGTCCTTCTGCAGGTGTTTCTGGGGGGTGCGCTTGTCCTTCCATTTGATCCTGGGTTATTCTGCTCTCCTTTTTCATTTCCTCCCATTTCTCCTTTCGTTTTTGAACTCTCTCTTTCATTGTCTTCCTTTCGTCCTGTGTTCTGTCTCGGTCGAGGTACACACTCCGGAACTCCTGCTTGCCTCTCAGCCGTGCTTTCTCCTGCAGGATCATGGTTCGGGTTGATTCTGCCTTGAAAATTACTTTGAGAGGCCGATTCCTTTTCTTTGTGAACCACCCAATTCTCCGAAAATTTGCCACCTGGGTCATGTCCCCCTCGCCTATCACCTTCATGATGTCTTCAATCGCTTTTTTCTCCTCCTGCTTTCTTTCATCATAAGTTTCCCCTTTAGCTTCGTCTAGCCCATAGACAAACACGGATCTCTCCCTTTCCACCTCCCACTGTGACTCCCATTGCATCCTCTGATGTGTTTTAGTTCCTTCCCGTGGAGTGTTCCTTCCTTCAGTCCCTTCCTTCGTTATGGCCCCTATGCTTCTTGGTTTATCCTTCCTGCTCACCTGCTCCTGGCCCCCACAGGTATCTGGTAAGGTCCTTGCACATGTCCTAGTTCCTTCAATGTCTTCCAACCTCTCTTTCTGTCCTAGAGTGCTCCCTGTGTGTGTGTGTGTGTGTGTGTGTGTGTGTGTGTGTGTGTGTGTGTGTGTGTGTGTGTGTGTGTGTGTGTGTGTGTGTGTGTGTGTGTGTGTGTGTGTGTGTGTGTGTGTGTGTGTGTGTGTGTGTGTGTGTATGTGTGTGTGTGTGTATGTGTGTGTGTGTGTATGTGTGTGTGTGTGTGTGTGTGTGTGTGTGTGTGTGTATGTGTGTGTGTGTGTGTGTGTGTGTGTGTGTGTGTGTGTGTGTATGTGTGTGTGTGTGTGTGTGTGTGTGTGTGTGTGTGTGTGTGTGTGTGTGTGTGTGTGTGTGTGTGTGTGTGTGTGTGTGTGTGTGTGTGTGTGTGTGTGTGTGTGTGTATGTGTGTGTGGATGTGTGTGTGTGTATGTGTGTGTGTGTGTGTGTGTGTGTGTGTGTGTGTGTGTGTGTGTGTGTGTGTGTGTGTGTGTGTGTGTGTATGTGTGTGTGTGTGTGTGTATGTGTGTGTGTGTGTATGTACTCACCTAGTTGAGGTTGCGGGGGTCGAGTCCGAGCTCCTGGCCCCGCCTCTTCACTGATCGCTACTAGGTCACTCTCCCTGAGCCGTGAGCTTTATCATACCTCTGCTTAAAGCTATGTATGGATCCTGCCTCCACTACATCGCTTCCCAAACTATTCCACTTACTGACTACTCTGTGGCTGAAGAAATACTTCCTAACATCCCTGTGATTCATCTGTGTCTTCAGCTTCCAACTGTGTCCCCTTGTTACTGTGTCCAATCTCTGGAACATCCTGTCTTTGTCCACCTTGTCAATTCCTCTCAGTATTTTGTATGTCGTTATCATGTCCCCCCTATCTCTCCTGTCCTCCAGTGTCGTCAGGTTGATTTCCCTTAACCTCTCCTCGTAGGACATACCTCTTAGCTCTGGGACTAGTCTTGTTGCAAACCTTTGCACTTTCTCTAGTTTCTTCACGTGCTTGGCTAGGTGTGGGTTCCAAACTGGTGCCGCATACTCCAATATGGGCCTAACGTACACGGTGTACAGGGTCCTGAACGATTCCTTATTAAGATGTCGGAATGCTGTTCTGAGGTTTGCTAGGCGCCCATATGCTGCAGCAGCAGTTATTTGGTTGATGTGCGCTTCAGATGTGCCTGGTGTTATACTCACCCCAAGATCTTTTTCCTTGAGTGATGTTTGTAGTCTCTGACCCCCTAGACTGTACTCCATCTGCGGTCTTCTTTGCCCTTCCCTAATCCTCATGACTTTGCACTTGGTGGGATTGAACTCCAGGAGCCAGTTGCTGGACCAGGTCTGCAGCCTGTCCAGATCCCTTTGTATTTCTGCCTGGTCTTCGATCGAATGAACTCTTCTCATCAACTTCACATCATCTGCAAACAGTGACACCTCGGAGTTTATTCCTTCCGTCATGTCGTTCACAAATACCAGAAACAGCACTGGTCCTAGGACTGACCCCTGTGGGACCCCGCTGGTCACAGGTGCCCACTCTGACACCTCGCCTCGTACCATTACTCGCTGCTGTCTTCCTGACAAGTATTCCCTGATCCATTGCAGTGCCTTCCCTGTTATTCCTGCTTGGTCCTCCAGTTTTTGCACTAATCTCTTGTGTGGTACTGTGTCAAACGCCTTCTTGCAGTCTAAGAAAATGCAATCCACCCACCCCTCTCTCTCTTGTCTTACTGCTGTCACCATGTCATAGAACTCCAGTAGGTTTGTGACACAGGATTTCCCGTCTCTGAAACCATGTTGTCTGCTGGTGATGAGATCATTCCTTTCTAGATGTTCCACCATTCTTCTCCTGACAATCTTTTCCATGATTTTGCATGCTATACATGTCAGTGACACTGGTCTGTAGTTTAATGCTTCATGTCTGTCTCCTTTTTTAAAGATTGGTACCACATTTGCTGTCTTCCATGCCTCAGGCAATCTCCCTGTTTCGATAGATGTATTGAATATTGTTGTTAGGGGTACACATAGCGCCTCTGCTCCCTCTCTCAGGACCCATGGAAAGATGTTATCTGGCCCCATTGCCTTTGAGGTATCTAGCTCACTCAGAAGCCTCTTCACTTCTTCCTCGGTTGTATGTACTGTGTCCAGCACATGGTGGTGTACCCTACCTCTCCGTCTTTCTGGAGCCCCTTCTGTCTCCTCTGTGAACACTTCTTTGAATCTCTTGTTGAGTTCCTCACATACTTCACTGTCATTTCTTGTTGTCTCTCCTCCTTCCTTCCTTAGCCTGATTACCTGGTCCTTGACGGTTGTTTTCTTCCTGATGTGGCTGTATAACAGCTTCGGGTCAGATTTGGCTTTTGCTGCTATGTCGTTTTCATATTGACGTTGGGCCTCCCTTCTTATCTGTGCATATTCGTTTCTGGCTCTACGACTGCTCTCCTTATTCTCCTGGGTCCTTTGCCTTCTATATTTCTTCCATTCCCTAGCACACTTGGTTTTTGCCTCCTTGCATCTTTGAGTGAACCATGGGCTCATCCTGGCTTTTTCATTATTCCTGTTACCCTTGGGTACAAACCTCTCCTCAGCCTCCTTGCACATTGTGACTACATATTCCATCATCTCATTAACTGGTTTCCCTGCCAGTTCTCTGTCCCACTGAACCTCATTCAGGAAGTTCCTCATTCCTGTGTAGTCCCCTTTCCTGTAGCTTGGTTTCATTCGTCCTGGCCTTCCTGCTTCCCCCTCCACTTGTAGCTCTACTGTGTATTCGAAGCTCAAAACCACATGATCGCTGGCCCCAAGGGGTCTTTCATATGTGATGTCCTCAATATCTGCACTACTCAAGGTGAATACTAAATCCAGTCTTGCTGGTTCATCCTCTCCTCTCTCTCTTGTAGTGTCCCTTACGTGTTGGTACATGAAGTTTTCCAGTACCACCTCCATCATCTTAGCCCTCCATGTATCTTGGCCCCCATGTGGCTCCAAGTTCTCCCATTCGATCTCCTTGTTGTTAAAGTCGCCCATGATCAGGAGCTTTGCCCTGCATGTATGAGCTCTTCTGGCCACTGTAGCCAGTGTGTCAACCATCGCTCTATTGCTCTCGTCATACTCTTGCCTTGGCCTCCTGCTGTTCTGTGGTGGGTTATACATCACTGCTATTACCACCTTGGGACCTCCAGAGTGAAGCGTTCCCGCTATGTAATCACTTTCTTCTCCGCTGTCTCCTCTCTCCAGCTCATCAAAATTCCAGCAATTTTTGATCAGCAATGCCACTCCTCCACCCCCCCCTGTTCCCTCTGTCTTTTCTCAGGATTTGGTATCCCGTTGGAAAGATGGCATCTGTTATCATACCTGTAAGCTTGGTTTCTGTGAGAGCTATGATGTCCAGTGATGCCTCTTTGACTCTTTCATGCCATTCCTCCCACTTATTTGTTATTCCATCAGCGTTTGTGTACCATACCTTCAGTTTCCTTTCCAACACTGTGGTTTGGGGGGCCTGTGAGGGTGGGAGACCTGGTAGCATACTGTGGGATTCTATAGCTCGGTGTTGGGTGGAGGCTGTGGGTATGGATTGTAGTGTGTGTGTTGGGATGGTGTGATAGGTTGTATGGTTCTGAGAATAGTTGTGTGTGTGCTTGCCCTTGCTGTTCTGTTCTGCTCTCACTGACCTCTGCTGGTTCCATCCTTGTCTCTTTTCCTAGCTCCTTTCGCTTTTTTGTCCTCTCCCTCAGCTGCTGTCATTCTGATTGTGTTCTGTCTCTGTCTAGGAACACCTTCTTGTACTCTTCCAAGTATTTCAACCGTGGTTTCTCTTGGAGGATCCTGTTCCGCACTGTTTCCGTCCTGAGAATCAGCTTCATTGGTCGGTTTCTCCCCTTCGAGTACCCCCCTATTCTCTGAAAATTTACAATCTCGTCCATCTCTTCACCTATTTCCGTGATGATTTTCTCAATCTCCTTTCTTTCTTCCTGCTGCCTTTCAGTGTGTGTCCTTTCCTCTCTCTCCTGAAGCCCATGGATAAACACTGATTTTGCCCTTTCCTCCTCCCATTGCCTCACCCTCTGTGACTCTGGATCCTACCTGTATGTGGTCAGTTTCTCCCTTGATTTTTCCAGTGGCTCTTGATAGCATGGTTGTGCCTCAGCATTCGACCTATCACCCTCTCCATCTGCACCCAGCTGTTCTTCCATTTCACTCCTTGGCCCTCCTTGGCAGGCTGATATGACCTTAGCATAATTCATAATTCCTTCCTTTATGTTCGGCCTCGCAGCTTCATATGCTGTGTCTTCTCTGGTCACTGCCCCTGTGTGTGTGTGTGTGTGTGTATGTGTGTGTGTGTGTGTGTGTGTGTGTGTGTGTGTGTGTGTGTGTGTGTGTGTGTGTGTGTGTGTGTGTGTGTGTGTGTGTGTGTGTGTGTATGTGTGTGTACTCACCTATTTGTACTCACCTATTTGTGGTTGCAGGGGTCGAGTCACAGCTCCTGGCCCTGCCTCTTCACTGATTGCTACTAGGTCCTCTCTCTCCCTGCTCCATGAGCTTTATCATACCTCGCCTTAAAACTATGTATGGTTCCCGCTTCCACTACTTCACTTTCTAGGCTATTCCACAGCTTGACTACTCTACGACTGAAGAAATACTTCCTAACATCCCTTTGATTCATCTGAGTCTTCAACTTCCAATTGTGACCTCTTGTGTCTGTGTCCCATCTCTGGAACATCCCGTCTTTGTCCACCTCGTCTATTCCGCGCAGTATTTTATATGTCGTTATCATGTCTCCCCTGACCCTCCTGGCCTCCAGTGTCGTCAGGCCGATTTCCCTCAACCTTTCTTCGTAGGACAATCCCCGTAGCTCTGGGACTAGTCTTGTTGCAAACCTTTGCACTTTCTCTAATTTCTTGACGTGCTTGACTAGGTGTGGATTCCAAACTGGTGCTGCATACTCCAGTATGGGCCTGACGTAAATGGTATTCAGAGTCTTGAACGAATCCTTACTGAGGTATCGGAACGCTATCCGTAGGTTTGCCAGGTGCCCGTATGCTGCAGCAGTTATCTGATTGATGTGCGCCTCAGGAGATATGCTCGGTGTTATACTCACCCCCAGATCTTTTTCCTTGAGTGAGGTTTGCAGACTTTGGCCATCTAAATTATATTGTGTCTGCGGTCTTCTTTGTCCTTCCCCAATCTTCATGACTTTGCATGTGGCAGGGTTAAACTCAAGGGGCCACTTACTGGACCAGGCTTGTAGCCTGTCCAGGTCTCTTTGTACTCCTGCCTGATCCTCATCCGATTTGATTCTTCTCATTAACTTCACATCGTCCGCAAACAAGGACACTTTTGAGTCTATCCCTTCCGTTATGTCATTAACATATACCAAGAACAGCACAGGTCCTAGGACTGACCCCTGTGGAACCCCGCTTGTCACAGGCGCCCACTCTGACACCTCGTCACGTACCATGACTCGTTGTTGCCTCCCTGTCAGGTTTTCTCTGATCCATTGCAGTGCCTTTCCTGTTATGTGTGCCTGATCCTCTAGCTTTTGCAGTAACCTCTTGTGAGGAACTGTGTCGAAGGCCTTCTTGCAGTCCAAAAAAATGCAGTCGATCCACCCCTCTCTCTCTTGTCTTACTTCTGTCACCTTGTCATAAAACTAGTAGGTTTGTGACACAGGATTTTCCCTCCCTGAAACCATGCTGGTTGTCAATTATACACTTGTTTCTTTCCAGGTGCTCCACCACTCTCCTCTTGATGATCTTCTCCATGACCTTGCATACTATACACGTTAGTGATACAGGTCTGTAGTTTAGTGCCTCATGTCTGTCTCCCTTTTTAAAAATTGGTACTACATTTGCGATCTTCCATACCTCGGGAAGTTGCCCAGTTTCAAATGATGTGTTGAAGATCTTTGTTAACGGTACACACAATATCTCTGCTCCCTCTTTAAGGACCCACGGAGAGATGTTGTCTGGTCCCACCGCCTTTGAGGTGTGAAGTTCGCATAGCAGCTTCTTCACCTCCTCCTTGGTTATATGCACCTCATCCAGCACTTGCTGGTGCACCCCCCTGCTCTGATTTCCTGGAGTCCTACTGGTTTCCACTGTAAATACTTCTTTAAATCTTGTGTTGAGCTCCTGACATACCTCCCGGTCGTTTCTTGTGAATTCCCCATCACCCTTCCTCAGTCTGATTACCTGGTCCTTGACTGTTGTTTTCCTCCTGATGTGGCTGTACAACAGCTTCGGGTCAGTCTTGACTTTCGATGCTATATCATTTTCGTATTGCTGCTGAGCCTCCCTTCTTATCTGTGCATATTCGTTTCTGGCTCTTCGGCTAATCTCTTTATTTTCCTGAGTTCTCTGTCTTCTGTACCTTTTCCATTCTCTAGTACACCTAGTTTTTGCCTCCCTACACCTTTGGGTGAACCAAGGACTCGTTCTGTTCTTCCCATTATTTCTGTTTCCCTTGGGAACAAACCTCTCCTCTGCCTCCTTGCATTTTGTTGCCACATAGTCCATCATTTCTTGTACTGGTTTTCCTGTCAGTCCCCTCTCCCACTGAATGTCTTGAAAGAAGTTCCTCAAGCCTGAGTAGTTCCCCCTTTTGTAGTTTGGTTTTTTCCACCCTATTCCTGCTGCTTTCTCCACTTGGAGCTCAACTATGTAGTCGAAGCACAGAACCACATGATCACTAGCTCCCAGGGGCCTTTCATACATGATATCCTCGATGTCAGAACTACTCAAGGTGAATACAAGGTCCAGTCTTGCTGGTTCATCCTCTCCTCTCTCTCTCTAGTAGTGTCTCTAACATGTTGATGCATGAGGTTTTCCAGTACCACATCCATCATCTTGGCTCTCCATGTTTCGAGACCCCCATGGGGCTCCAGGTTTTCCCAGACAATCTCCTTGTGATTGAAATCACCCATAACTAGTAACTTTGCTCCCCCCATGTGTGCTCTCCTGGCCACCTCGGCTAGTGTGTCGACCATTGCTCTGTTGCTCTCATCGTATTCTTCTCTTGGCCTCCTGCAGTTCTGTGGTGGGTTGTACATTACTGCAATTATCACCTTATGTCCCTCAGACTGTATTGTTCCTACTAAGTAGTCCCTTTCGCCCGTGCCATCCATTCCTTCCATTTTCTCAAACCCCCACTGGTTTTTAATGAGCAGTGCAACTCCTCCTCCCCCTCTCCTCCCTCTGTCTTTCCTGAGGATTTGATATCCGGATGGAAAGATTGAATCTGTTATTATTCTGGTGAGTTTTGTTTCTGTGAGTGCTATTATGTCTGGGGATGTCTCCTTGATTCTTTCGTGCCACTCCTCATACTTATTTGTTATTCCATCTGCATTTGTATACCACACCTTCAACTTCTTTTCTAAGATTGTGGTCTGGGAGGTGTATTGGGGTTGGGGAAGTGGGAGACCTGATAAGGAACTATGGGTGGTTGCTGTGGGGGTGGAGTTTGTAATGCAGTGGGTGGGGGTACTGGATGTGGCATGAGTGTTTTGGTTTAGAGTGTTTGGTTGCACTGGGGTTGACCTGGTTGGGAGGCTTCTATAGGAAGTTGTGAGGGAGGCTGTATTTGATCTTCCTGTGACTGGGATCTCCTGTCTGTCTTCTCCATCTCTCTTTCCTCCTTTCGCCTTTGTACCATCTCTCTCTGTTTCTGCCTTTCTGCTTGTGTTCTGTCGCGGTCGAGATACACCTTCCTGTATGCCGGCATGTCCCTTAATCGTGCTTTCTCCTGCAGGATCCTGTTCCGAGTCGATTCTGCCTTGAAGGTCACTTTCACTGGCCGGGTTCTTTTTTTTTTGCAAACCCCCCTATTCTCCGAAAATTTTCCAGCTGGGCCATGTCGTCTTCTCCTATTGCTTTCATGATGCTTTCAATTGCTTTTTTTTCCCCTTGTTTTCTTGCTTCATATGTTTCCCCTTCAACTTCCTGGAGCCCATACACAAAGACTGACCTCACCCTTTCATTCTCCCACTGCATATCCCTGTGTATCCCCTCATTCAATTTGATTTCCTCCATTGCAGCTTTCCTATATGTGTGTGTGTGTGTGTGTGTGTGTGTGTGTGTGTGTGTGTACTCATCTAATTGTGATTGCAGGGGTTGAGTCATAGCTTCTGGCCCCGGCTCTTGGCCAGTGAAGAGGCCAGGCATCTTACTGGCCAGTGTGTGGGGGGGAGGGGGGTTCAAAACACACTACACACCTTAACTGTTCATTAAATTACTTAACTCTGCTTTACACTACATAATTATTGTTCACAATCACGCTTCACTATTTTTCTCAAATTGTTTTACGATATTTGGCCCGAGAGAACAGTATGTCCTTTTACATGTAAATAATATGTTTGTGTAAACGATATGTTTACTTGTAAATGGTATATTTACATAAATTTACATAAATTCTGGCATCCTCAGATGTGCATATGGAATTTTATGTCACTTTTTCTTAAAATGGTTCTGTATGTGAACACACACACACACACACACACACACACACACACACACACACACACACACACACACACACACACACACACACACACACACACACACACACACGATACATTCCCGTAAATTTCACAACGTAAACAAGAAAGATGCAGCATCAATCTTTCTTCTCTGTGTAAAAACATCTTCAAGGATGAACGCAGAGTCGTGTGGATCATTCCCACACTCCCCACGTGATCCACCAACATTCTGAAGCTTTAACAACATCATACTGTTGAAACACCCTCCACTGACCTGTTGAACAGGTGTGTATAAATTAAAACAGGCTGTATGTCACATTACCCGTTACTAAACACAAGGAATGTGTGTGTGAGAGTTGCCAAGCCTTGGCAGATTGAAGGAAAGTGACAGCTAGACGACAGAGAACAGAGCTCTTGGCAGGAGAGGGGACGACAGAGAGAGGGGACGACAGATAGAGGGGACGACAGAGAGAGGGGACGACAGAGAGAGGGGACGACAGAGAGAGGGGACGACAGAGAGAGGGGACGACAGAGAGAGGGGACGACAGAGAGAGGGGACGACAGAGAGAGGGGACGACAGAGAGAGGGGACGACAGAGAGAGGGGACGACAGAGAGAGGGGACGACAGAGAGAGGGGACGACAGATAGAGGGGACGACAGAGAGAGGGGACGACAGATAGAGGGGACGACAGATAGAGGGGACGACAGAGAGAGGGGATTACAGAGAGAGGGGACAGAGAGAGGGGATTACAGAGAGAGGGGATTACAGAGAGAGGGGATTACAGAGAGAGGGGACGACAGAGAGAGGGGACGACAGAGAGAGGGGACGACAGAGAGAGGGGATTACAGAGAGAGGGGATTACAGAGAGAGGGGACGACAGAGAGAGGGGACAGAGAGAGGGGACGACAGAGAGAGGGGACGACAGAGAGAGGGGACGACAGATAGAGGGGACGACAGAGAGAGGGGATTACAGAGAGAGGGGATTACAGAGAGAGGGGACGACAGAGAGAGGGGACAGAGAGAGGGGACGACAGAGAGAGGGGACGACAGAGAGAGGGGACGACAGATAGAGGGGACGACAGAGAGAGGGGACGACAGATAGAGGGGACGACAGATAGAGGGGACGACAGAGAGAGGGGATTACAGAGAGAGGGGATTACAGAGAGAGGGGATTACAGAGAGAGGGGATTACAGAGAGAGGGGACGACAGAGAGAGGGGACGACAGAGAGAGGGGACGACAGAGAGAGGGGACGACAGATAGAGGGGACGACAGAGAGAGGGGACGACAGATAGAGGGGACGACAGAGAGAGGGGATTACAGAGAGAGGGGATTACAGAGAGAGGGGATTACAGAGAGAGGGGATTACAGAGAGAGGGGATTACAGAGAGAGGGGACGACAGAGAGAGGGGACGACAGATAGAGGGGACGACAGAGAGAGGGGATTACAGAGAGAGGGGATTACAGAGAGAGGGGATTACAGAGAGAGGGGATTACAGAGAGAGGGGATTACAGAGAGAGGGGACGACAGAGAGAGGGGACGACAGATAGAGGGGACGACAGATAGAGGGGACGATAGAGAGAGGGGACGACAGATAGAGGGGACGACAGAGAGAGGGGATTACAGAGAGAGGGGACGACAGAGAGAGGGGACGACAGATAGAGGGGACGACAGAGAGAGGGGACGACAGATAGAGGGGACGACAGAGAGAGGGGACGACAGATAGAGGGGACGACAGAGAGAGGGGACGACAGAGAGAGGGGACGACAGAGAGAGGGGACGACAGAGAGAGGGGACGACAGAGAGAGGGGATTACAGAGAGAGGGGACGACAGAGAGAGGGGACGACAGAGAGAGGGGACGACAGAGAGAGGGGACGACAGAGAGAGGGGACGACAGAGAGAGGGGATTACAGAGAGAGGGGACGACAGAGAGAGGGGACGACAGAGAGAGGGGACGACAGAGAGAGGGGACGACAGAGGGAGGGAACGAGAGACGAGTGAATGAAAGAGGCAGATGAGTGAGAGTTGTGGTGTCTAGACTCCAGGTGCTGTTACCTGGATGTTACAATACAATGTTTGTAAAAGAAATAACTGGAAAATCGACACCTAGGTAGTTAACTTCCTAACAAACAGACTGGACACTGTAACAGTAAATACTAACACTGGTTGCTGCCTCTGCGAAAAAAAAAATCTGTTAAAGAATTAGACATATATACAACATGTGGGTATATTTATTTTTGGAAGTTTCTCCAACCAGTGGCTTTATCAATACAAGGACACTATACGAACACTGTAGAAATAGCTCTACAGTCTTCATATTGTAGCAGTTATCTGTGGAGATAACTGCTACACAAGATGAGGTAATCAGTCCCTTGGCTGAGGGACTGATGTTGCGTATGTGTGTAATTGTTCATGTTGTCGGTACTGTATACCAGTCATGTCCAAAGTCCTGTTAGTTAAAGCACAGTACTCGTCGTAGTTCTCGTTCTTATATCTGACATAGACACAGACATCATACCGCTGTATCATCCTCTGCACATCATATTACAATTAGTAGTAATGATATACTTACTGTGAAAATGTTAGGTAAGTGGACACATGCAGCTACCGTGACATTTTATTGTGGCAATGTTTCGCTCTCCAGGAGCTTTGTCAAAGCTCCTGGAGAGCGAAACTTAGAGGTCTGAGCGGCGCTCAGACCTCTACAACACAATTGATATCAATTGTTAAGTTATACCAAGAATTAAGTAAAGATCCTGGACTTCACCTTACGAAACAGACAAAGAAAATGTGATAGTAATTATGTACAAGGTAGATTATAGTGGAAAAATGAATATGTTATTAGAAGAGAGAGGAAGTTAGCGGAGCATCAGTGTGATGCTGCGCTGGATGTGAGAGTTATACAGCGGGAGTAAAAGATAGATTTCGCTGTTATTCTTATGTAAGTAGGTCGGGGGCTAGGAGTGCCAAAACGTGCCATCTGTCTCACCTGGCATACATATGGCACCAGCTGTGGCACCTGCGCCCCCCCCCCGGCCTTTCATCCCATCATCTCTTGTGATGGTGGTGGTGGTGTTTTGTTCGTCAGGAAACAAGATAAGTGTCTCCTGACGTGAGTCACATGACTCACTCAGTGGTTAAGTAACCACTGGTGCACACACACACACACACACACACACACACACGATACAAGGACATAAAGCTCTTGGAACAGGGAGAGAGTGGACCTAGTAGCGACCAGTGAAGAGGCGGGACCAGGAGCTGTGAATCGACCCCTGTAACCACAAATAGGCGAGTACACACAGTCAGGTCAACTTTCCCTCATACTACCAAAACATAAACTATACTGTAGGATACAATAATGTATAAAAAAATATATGCTGGTAGAAGTAGACACCAGGACACGTAGACAGGTAGATACCAGGACACGTAGACAGGTAGATACCAGGACACGTAGACAGGTATATACCAGGACACGTAGACAGGTAGATACCAGGACACGTAGACAGGTAGATACCAGGACACGTAGACAGGTAGATACCAGGACACGTAGACACGTAGATACCAGGACACGTAGACAGGTAGATACTAGGACACGTAGACAGGTAGATACCAGGACACGTAGACAGGTAGATACCAGGACACGTAGACAGGTAGACACCAGGACACGTAGACAGGTAGATACCAGGACACGTAGACAGGTAGATACCAGGACACGTAGACAGGTAGATACCAGGACACGTAGACAGGTAGATACCAGGACACGTAGACAGGTAGATACCAGGACACGTAGACAGGTAGATACCAGGACACGTAGACAGGTAGATACCAGGACACGTAGACAGGTAGATACCAGGACACGTAGACAGGTAGATACTAGGACACGTAGACAGGTAGATACCAGGACACGTAGACAGGTAGATATCAGGACACGTAGGCAGGTAGATACCAGGACACGTAGACAGGTAGATACTAGGACACGTAGACAGGTAGATACCAGGACACGTAGACAGGTAGATACCAGGACACGTAGACAGGTAGATACTAGGACACGTAGACAGGTAGATATCAGGACACGTAGACAGGTAGACACCAGGACACGTAGACAGGTAGATACCAGGACACGTAGACAGGTAGATACCAGGACACGTAGACAGGTAGATACCAGGACACGTAGACAGGTAGATACCAGGACACGTAGACAGGTAGATACCAGGACACGTAGACACGTAGATACCAGGACACGTAGACAGGTAGATACTAGGACACGTAGACAGGTAGATACCAGGACACGTAGACAGGTAGATATCAGGACACGTAGGCAGGTAGATACCAGGACACGTAGACAGGTAGATACTAGGACACGTAGACAGGTAGATACCAGGACACGTAGACAGGTAGATACCAGGACACGTAGACAGGTAGATACTAGGACACGTAGACAGGTAGATACCAGGACACGTAGACAGGTAGATATCAGGACACGTAGACAGGTAGATACCAGGACACGTAGACAGGTAGACACCAGGACACGTAGACAGGTAGATACTAGGACACGTAGACACGTAGATACCAGGACACGTAGACAGGTAGATACCAGGACACGTAGACAGGTAGATACCAGGACACGTAGACAGGTAGATATCAGGACACGTAGACAGGTAGATACCAGGACACGTAGACAGGTAGACACCAGGACACGTAGACACGTAGATACCAGGACACGTAGACAGGTAGATACCAGGACACGTAGACAGGTAGATATCAGGACACGTAGACAGGTAGATACCAGGACACGTAGACAGGTAGACACCAGGACACGTAGACAGTAGATGGAGAGGTACACCAATTCTCCATCCATCTCTCTTCCATCCTCTCCTCCATCCCTTCCCATCGTCCCTCTCCCGTCTTCCCTCGTGAAGGTCTACAGACCAGACAACCATTTTTGGCAGGAGAGTGAGGAGGTGGGGTAGAGGGGGAAGGGGTGGATGAGGAAGCGAGGGGTTCTCCTCTCCCCAACGATCTCCCCTCTTATCTTCTAGCTCTTATTTTTTCCTACTTTCAACCTCATCTTTCATCTTCTCCTTTCCTTCACACTGCCATCACTCCATATAAAAGCAAGAAGTATAGTAGATAATGTAAAACACCTCCAGTAATAAGTAGAGAGAGCTTAATAAATGTAAGGGGACCTAGACTTTTCAAGACCTTCCCTTCACACACAAGAAGTACCAACAAGCCTCAAGCTGTGTTCAAAAGAGGACTCAATTAATTCTATCAAGTTAGTTTCTGATCAGCCGGGCTGTGATGCAGATGTTGAACTGCGGGCGGCGGGGCACCAACAACCTGGTTGATCAGGCCAGCAGCTAGGGGGTCTGATCTATCTTGCTCTCAATAGGCCTACTGAAGTAGACCTACTGGTCCAAGCTAGGAAAGAAAAGTCAGGAAACGGAAAACAAAGACAATGGGGAAAAAAAGGTCAGTATGAAAGGAGGGGGTCAAAGGTCAGGTCAGGTCACGAGTGTTATGAAAATTTAAACATTTGACAATACATTAAGAAATGATGGCATTTACAGATGCAAAGATAAGACCAAGACTCGTATTAAGAAAGTTGTGTATATGGGATGACTCAGCATTACGACGTTTGTGAAGGTTAGGAGAAGGATACATAGCTTTACCAGAGGACCAGTTAATGGGATACAGCTTTACCAGAGGACCAGTTAATGGGATACATAGCTTTACCAGAGGACCAGTTAATGGGATACAGCTTTACCAGAGGACCAGTTAATGGGATACATAGCTTTACCAGAGGACCAGTTAATGGGATACAGCTTTACCAGAGGACCAGTTAATGGGATACATAGCTTTACCAGAGGACCAGTTAATGGGATACAGCTTTACCAGAGGACCAGTTAATGGGATACATAGCTTTACCAGAGGACCAGTTAATGGGATACAGCTTTACCAGAGGACCAGTTAATGGGATACACAGCTTTACCAGAGGACCAGTTAATGGGATACATAGCTTTACCAGAGGACCAGTTAATGGGATACACAGCTTTACCAGAGGACCAGTTAATGGGATACAGCTTTACCAGAGGACCAGTTAATGGGATACATAGCTTTACCAGAGGACCAGTTAATGGGATACACAGCTTTACCAGAGGACCAGTTAATGGGATACATAGCTTTACCAGAGGACCAGTTAATGGGATACATAGCTTTACCAGAGGACCAGTTAATGGGATACATAGCTTTACCAGAGGACCAGTTAATGGGATACATAGCTTTACCAGAGGACCAGTTAATGGGATACACAGCTTTACCAGAGGACCAGTTAATGGGATACATAGCTTTACCAGAGGACCAGTTAATGGGATACAGCTTTACCAGAGGACCAGTTAATGGGATACATAGCTTTACCAGAGGACCAGTTAATGGGATACAGCTTTACCAGAGGACCAGTTAATGGGATACATAGCTTTACCAGAGGACCAGTTAATGGGATACATAGCTTTACCAGAGGACCAGTTAATGGGATACACAGCTTTACCAGAGGACCAGTTAATGGGATACACAGCTTTACCAGAGGACCAGTTAATGGGATACACAGCTTTACCAGAGGACCAGTTAATGGGATACATAGCTTTACCAGAGGACCAGTTAATGGGATACAGCTTTACCAGAGGACCAGTTAATGGGATACATAGCTTTACCAGAGGACCAGTTAATGGGATACATAGCTTTACCAGAGGACCAGTTAATGGGATACACAGCTTTACCAGAGGACCAGTTAATGGGATACACAGCTTTACCAGAGGACCAGTTAATGGGATACACAGCTTTACCAGAGGACCAGTTAATGGGATACACAGCTTTACCAGAGGACCAGTTAATGGGATACATAGCTTTACCAGAGGACCAGTTAATGGGATACAGCTTTACCAGAGGACCAGTTAATGGGATACATAGCTTTACCAGAGGACCAGTTAATGGGATACATAGCTTTACCAGAGGACCAGTTAATGGGATACACAGCTTTACCAGAGGACCAGTTAATGGGATACACAGCTTTACCAGAGGACCAGTTAATGGGATACACAGCTTTACCAGAGGACCAGTTAATGGGATACATAGCTTTACCAGAGGACCAGTTAATGGGATACATAGCTTTACCAGAGGACCAGTTAATGGGATACAGCTTTACCAGAGGACCAGTTAATGGGATACATAGCTTTACCAGAGGACCAGTTAATGGGATACATAGCTTTACCAGAGGACCAGTTAATGGGATACAGCTTTACCAGAGGACCAGTTAATGGGATACACAGCTTTACCAGAGGACCAGTTAATGGGATACATAGCTTTACCAGAGGACCAGTTAATGGGATACACAGCTTTACCAGAGGACCAGTTAATGGGATACATAGCTTTACCAGAGGACCAGTTAATGGGATACAGCTTTACCAGAGGACCAGTTAATGGGATACATAGCTTTACCAGAGGACCAGTTAATGGGATACAGCTTTACCAGAGGACCAGTTAATGGGATACATAGCTTTACCAGAGGACCAGTTAATGGGATACAGCTTTACCAGAGGACCAGTTAATGGGATACATAGCTTTACCAGAGGACCAGTTAATGGGATACATAGCTTTACCAGAGGACCAGTTAATGGGATACAGCTTTACCAGAGGACCAGTTAATGGGATACATAGCTTTACCAGAGGACCAGTTAATGGGATACATAGCTTTACCAGAGGACCAGTTAATGGGATACATAGCTTTACCAGAGGACCAGTTAATGGGATACATAACTTTACCAGAGGACCAGTTAATGGGATACAAAGCTTTACCAGAGGACCAGTTAATGGGATACATAGCTTTGTAAAGTAAAAGGACACAAGTGCAACTAATGTGACATTTATTGTGGCAACGTTTCGCTCTCCAGGAGCTTTATCAAGCCATTACAAACAATACATGGACACAGAGGGTATATAAAGGCTCAGAGTGAGGTGTAATACTAGTGAGGTACCATTTCGATGTTCACTAGTGGTAGCAGTAGTAGTAGTAGTAGTAGTAGTAGTAGTAGTAGTAGTAGTAGTGGTAGTGACAAAAGTAATACAATATGGTAGAGCAATGGTACCTCACTAGTATTACACCTCACTCTGAGCCTTTATATACCCTCTGTGTCCATGTATTGTTTGTAATGGCTTGATAAAGCTCCTGGAGAGCGAAACGTTGCCACAATAAATGTCACATTAGTTGCACTTGTGTCCTTTTACTTTACATATTGTCGGTAATTCTACCAACTTTATTACATACATAGCTTTACCAGAGGACCAGTTAATGGGATACATAGCTTTACCAGAGGACCAGTTAATGGGATACATAGCTTTACCAGAGGACCAGTTAATGGGATACATAGCTTTACCAGAGGACCAGTTAATGGGATACATAGCTTTACCAGAGGACCAGTTACTAGATAGATAGCTTTACCAGAAGACCAGTTAATGGGATAGATAGCTTTACCAGAAGACCAGTTAATGGGATAGATAGCTTTACCAGAAGACCAGTTAATGGGATAGATATCTTTAACAGAAGACCAGTTAATGGGATGGCTGTGATCTCTGACATGACAGATAATGTCGGCAAGGCGAACACTTCTTTTGTGCTCTTTAAGCCTGTCAGCGAGAGAACGGCCAGTTTGTTCAAAGTATTGAAGAGGACAAGAGGACCGGGAAATGGAGTAGACACCGGAAGCATCAGTGAGAGAAGTAATTGTTACAAGACTACTGTGAAGGCTATTATATCTTGATATCTAGAGGACGAAGGGTGTTGCTGAAGATTTTGAACAATAGAAATGTAAAGGAAAGCAAGGAACAGATTTCATAGAAAAAGTAAGCTTTGGAGAGAAGAACGCTAGTTTAGCGTGGGAGTAGGCAGAGTTAACGAAATCCGGAGGATAGCCAAGACGAGAACGAGCTGCAAGGAGTGAAAGGTCACAGATACGAAGGGCGTGGAGGAAGAGAGAAACAAAAACACTTTTCTAGACAGGCACAGGATCGTGTTAAACGCAAAAAAAGACCTGTCACAGATGTGGACATGAACATCAATGAAAGGAAGCAGAAAGTTAGATTACCATTCAGTATTGAAGTTAATGGAAGGAGTAAGATTGTTAAGGGTGTCAAGAAAAAGTTGGAAGACACTTGAGTCATGGGTCGATATAGCAAAGACATCACTTACACAGCGAAGCCAGAGCGAAGGACGTACCTCAACAGTAGGAGTAGAACAATTTCAAATTACTCTGTATAAAGGTTAGCAAGAACAAGAGACAGAGGAGAGCCCATACCACACCAAATTTAGAGAATATAATTCATCAGTGGTTATAGAGAGATGACGTAGCCCTGCATCGGCCTTTTCTCTGAGAAAACTGTGAATATCAAGAGGGATATTAGTGAAGAGAGACTCAGCGTGGCCGAACACTTTCGGTGAAGCCCTGAGAGTGACGAAGATGAGCAGGAAAAAATGAGCTAAGGAAAGAGGTGAAAGTTTTGGCCAGCCAAGAGGCAAGAGGATAAGAGATAAAACCTCGAAAAGATATGATGGCACGAAGAGGAACACCAGGCTTTTGAGTTTCAGGAAGACCATAGGAAAAAAATGTAATGAGGGACAGATACGAAAACGGTGATCATTACCAAAGTTAGGAAGACAGATTGGACAGAGTGAGAAGTTAACGTTGAAAGCTCTCTTGATACGATCAAGAGGGTTGGAGGCAAGGGTAGTGGAGGTGTGTGAGTCAAGAGAGCAGAGGATTTGACTTCTCTGAGGAAATTCTCGTCAATGAGGACAACCACTGCATTGCCTTCGTCAGTGTGAGGGATGACAGTATCAGTAGCGGATGTAGGAGAAGTAATGACAAGTTGATAGTGGCGAGGAAGCTGCGAGTCTTACAAAAATAGGCTGTCAAGGGTAGAAATGAGACAAACGAGTAGTAGCCAAGTTACCAACTTTACTGAGTTATCATAGAATTGAGTTTACTGAGTTATTACAGGTTTGACCACTGAGTTATCCTTGGTTTGACTTTTGAGTTATGTTAAGTTTATCCAAGGTTTGACTCTATAGGCGTATCCTAGGTAACAGCTGCGTAAACTATTGTTATAGGTCTGACACATTTGTGTTTTTTCAGAACTATTGTACAGGTTTTTACTTCCGTATGCATTATACTTCTCAACTTTCGTTGCAACAGTTTATCTTAGTGCCTGGTAAAGTAACAGTGAACATTTTCAACACTGGGTAAGTCAGGGTAAAAGTCTGTCACATGACCAGGAGACTTACTTCACTAACCGAACCCTCGCATCATCAACACATTCCCCAGGATAAATAAATACTCTGCCCACCATATCTCCCTCCCTCCTATTTGTAGCTACAGTAGCACAGCTAAATGTTCCTGGTGTCCCGTCTTCACCATAACAACCACTGTGAAAAAAATTGTGAACTTCAAGCGCTTTCGTGATTTCTCAGATTATCGAGGAACGAGAGAGCTTGGAAGTTCACTATTTCTTTTCACAGTGGCTGTTTTGTATATTGTGATATGAAACAAAAGACATAGCAGATATTTAATATATATATATATATATATATATATATATATATATATATATATATATATATATATATATATATATATATACAAACACTGATCTCTGGCTGAAGGAGACTCGAACCTACGAACCTTAGGACAAGGTACGCAGTGCTTTACCAATCTACCCACACTGGACCAATACCTTGGCGTGTAGCATTCGCTACACGTTTTGATCCAAGGCAGCCAGCTTTCAGGGAGAAGCCTTCTCCCTGAAAGCTGGCTGCCTTGGATCAAACGTGTAGCGCATGCTACACGCCAAGGTATTGGTCCAGTGTGGGTAGATTGGTAAAGCACTGCGTACCTTGTCCTAAGGTTCGTAGGTTCGAGTCTCCTTCAGCCAGAGATCAGTGTTTGTATATATATATATATATATATATATATATATATATATATATATATATATATATATATATATATATCTGCTCTCTTATAATAACAATAATATCTTTATTTACTACCAGTACATGTACAAGGTATACAGACCATAGCTGACATCAGTGACATACTACTATATAGAAAGCCCCTTGTTATGCAGATTTCCCGCAAATTAGGTCAGTTTTGTCCCAGGATGCGACCCACACCAGTCGACTAACACCCAGGTACCCATTATTACTGATGGGTGAACATAGACAACCACTGTAAGGAAACACGCCCAATGTTTCCACCTCTTGGCCGGGACTCGAACCCGGACCCTCACTGTGTGAAGCGAGAGCTTTTGCCACCAGGCCACAGGGTCCGTACAGGCCACGGGGTCCGTACAGGCCACGGGGTCCGTACAGGCCACGGGGTCCGTACAGGCCACGGGGTTTATATATTTTGTTTAATTACTATATATTTTACTACATTAACAATTGTGACTTCTCGTTGTTCCTTCTGAAGGTAATATAAGTTTACTTATCCTCTTATAACTTTACATGTGGTTATCATGTCTGTGTTCCTGCCATCAGCCAGCCACGTCATCTCTAGTGGCCCAGGTGGTCTGGTGGCTAAAGCTCCCGCTTCACACACGGAGGGCCCGGGTTCGATTCCCGGCGGGTGGAAATTCCGACACGTTTCCTTACACCTATTGTCCTGTTCACCTAGCAGCAAATAGGTACCTGGGTGTTAGTCGACTGGTGTGGGTCGCATCCTGGGGGACAAGATTGAGGACCACAATGGAAATAAGTTAGACAGTCCTCGATGACGCACTGACTTTCTTGGGTTATCCTGGGTGGCTAACCCTCCGGGGTTAAAAATCCGAACGAAATCTTATCTTATCTTATCTTTCAGGTCTGACAGACACTAACTCTTTGCACCTTATCTAAAACACTCACATGTTTTTTAATATGTGGGGGACCACACGACTGCTGCACACTACAGTTTTGCCTGTTATGTAAAGATTTTTTTTATAATTTCTTCGGATGATTTTCATAATTTGGCAATGTATCATGAGTTTCTCACAACTTCCTCTACGTGATCTACTGTTTGCTAATAAAAACTCCTGGGTTTCTCTCTCTCTTTCTCTGGTACTTTGAAGATTTCATCACATATTCTACAATTTTTCATGTGGCCTGATTTCATTTATTTCCAGTTTCCACTACATGATATCAACCTGTTCTAAATTCCGCCATCTGTCACTCCATTTTCTCAGTTTACCAAAGTTATTATCAGTGTTTTTATTATTTCATCTAAGATTTTTGCATTATCTTCAGACATACTCGTATAGTTTTTCTTTTCTTTCTGATAAGTCATTTATATAAGCTAAAAACATTATCAGAGCAGGTGCAGGAGATCCTTGCGGTACTCCACTGATGATACCTCTCCACCAGGCATTTTTCCTCTATTAACTTTTCTCGTTTTCCTGTTAAACAAAAAAAGTCTTGTCCACTGTAATACTCCCTGGATCCATTATGTACCTTCATAATCCTATGACTACCTCCCGCATAATGAATATGTTAAACTAACACTAATAGTATGTCATGGAATCCACTAACAGGAGAGCAAGACAGCAACAGCAGTAGCATGCCAGTTATATGCTCCCTCCGTTGATCATGCTCTGTTATTTTGTTAACGTGCATGTTGCAGGGCTGGCCCCAGAAAACACAACATGTTGCCAAATATCTCAGCACCACATAAACATTTCTTCATTTTTATATTTTGCTCAAAAAACGAGATTCCTTAGGGGAAACTCTGGCATTTTAGTGCTCTTCAAATCTGTGCAAAATTCGTGAATACAAAGTGAAACCAACGCGGATCGATACTTCAGAGGGCTGAGTAGAGGCTGTCAACAGTGATGTGACCGAAGGCTCAGGAAATACAGAAATTTTGTTCCATATTTAAGATATTTATTAGTATTATCACTTAGGGAGTATTGATGACCCCCAGACAACCTAGCAGTGTTGATGACTCCAGACAGTCTAGCAGTGTTGATGATCTTTGACGCCACTCAAGAGGGAGAGGTTTTTTAGTGCCAGGAAGGAAAAAAAACTGGCAGAAAATGGCAGAAATCGTACACAAAATCCAGTCATTCCTGGAGTGGAACCACAGTCGATGGCCTCCACTCCAAACCAACAGATACAGATACTAATGCCGGAAAAAAAATCCCCCCACAGTAACAACAATACCACCAGTCCGATGACATTCTTCTTTGCAAATATACAGGGTCTAAAGCCAGCAACAAACAACAAAATACCTTTCATCCGTGGACTGCTTGCAGAGGCAAAGGCAATGTTTGCGGCTTTCACTGAGACCCACATAAAGGATCACGTGGACAACGAAATATGGATCCCAGGTTACAACTTATACAGATGTGACAGAGTGAACAGGCAAAAGGGGGGGGGGTTGGCCTGTACATTGCAGAGTCACTTGTTTGCACAGAACTGCTAAATGCCTCAAATGATGTAGTGGAAGTTTTAGCAGTAAAGGTCGAGAACCAAAACCTAGTCATTGTGGTAGTCTACAAGCCTCCGGATGCAACATCCCAGCAATTCCAGGAACAGCTGTTAAAAATTGACCACTGTCTGGAAAATCTTCCAGCTCCTGCACCCAACATCTTGCTCCTGGGGGATTTCAACTTAAGGCACCTAAAATGGAGGAATATAGCAAATAATATTGTTGCAGTAATAACACCAGGAGGCAACTCTGATGAAAACTCACACTCACACGAGCTTTTAAATCTCTGCACAAAATTCAATTTAAACCAGCAAATAATAGAGCCTACTAGACTGGATAATACACTAGACCTCATCTTCACTAACAATGATGATCTGATAAGAAATGTCACCATATCAAAAACAATATACTCAGATCACAACATAATTGAGGTTCAGACATGTATGCATGGAGCCCCAGACCGACATAATGAGACTAGTCAAGAGGGAGCATTCACCAAATTCAACTTCAATAACAAAAACATAAAGTGGGACCAAGTAAACCAAGTCCTAACCGGAAGATATACTAAGCAACACAGACCCCAACTTATGCCTAGAACAGATTAACTTGGTGGCACTCGATGTATGCACAAGGCTTATTCCTCTAAGAAAAAGGAGTAGATGTAAAATAGAAAGAGACAGGCGCTCCCTTTACAGGCGACGGAAAAGAATAACAGAGCGGCTAAAAGAGGTCAATATATCTGAAATGCGTAGGGAGACACTGGTCAGAGAAATAGCAAGCATCGAACTTAAGCTAAAGGAATCTTATAGGAGTCAGGAATCGCGGGAAGAACTAAAAGCCATAAATGAAATCGAAAGAAACCCAAAGTATTTCTTCTCCTATGCCAAATCAAAGTCGAGAACAACGTCCAGTATTGGGCCCCTACTTAAACAAGATGGGTCCTATACAGATGACAGCAAGGAAATGAGTGAGCTACTCAAGTCCCAATATGACTCAGTTTTTAGCAAGCCGCTAACCAGACTGAGAGTCGAAGATCAAAATGAATTTTTTATGAGAGAGCCACAAAATTTGGTTAACACAAGCCTATTCAATGTTATCCTGACGCCAAATGACTTCGAACAGGCGATAAATGACATGCCCATGCACTCTGCCCCAGGGCCAGACTCGTGGAACTCTGTGTTCATCAAGAACTGCAAGAAGCCCCTATCACGAGCCTTTTCCATCCTATGGAGAGGGAGCATGGACACGGGGGTCGTCCCACAGTTACTAAAAACAACAGACATAGCCCCACTCCACAAAGGGGGCAGTAAAGCAACAGCAAAGAACTACAGGCCGATAGCACTAACTTCCCATATCATAAAAACCTTTGAAAGGGTCCTAAGAAGCAAGATCACCACCCATCTAGAAACCCATCAGTTACACAACCCAGGGCAACATGGGTTTAGAACAGGTCGCTCCTGTCTGTCTCAACTATTGGATCACTATGACAAGGTCCTAAATGCACTAGAAGACAAAAAGAATGCAGATGTAATATATACAGACTTTGCAGAAGCCTTCGACAAGTGTGACCATGGCGTAATAGCGCACAAAATGCGTGCTAAAGGAATAACAGGAAAAGTCGGTCGATGGATCTATAATTTCCTCACTAACAGAACACAGAGAGTAGTCGTCAACAGAGTAAAGTCCGAGGCAGCTACGGTGAAAAGCTCTGTTCCACAAGGCACAGTACTCGCTCCCATCTTGTTCCTCATCCTCATATCCGACATAGACAAGGATGTCAGCCACAGCACCGTGTCTTCCTTTGCAGATGACACCCGAATCTGCATGACAGTGTCTTCCATTGCAGACACTGCAAGGCTCCAGGCGGACATCAACCAAATCTTTCAGTGGGTTGCAGAAAACAATATGAAGTTCAACGATGAGAAATTTCAATTACTCAGATATGGTAAACACGAGGAAATTAAATCTTCATCAGAGTACAAAACAAATTCTGGCCACAAAATAGAGCGAAACACCAACGTCAAAGACCTGGGAGTGATCATGTCGGAGGATCTCACCTTCAAGGACCATAACATTGTATCAATCGCATCTGCTAGAAAAATGACAGGATGGATAATGAGAACCTTCAAAACTAGGGAGGCCAAGCCCATGATGACACTCTTCAGGTCACTTGTTCTATTTAGGCTGGAATATTGCTGCACACTAACAGCACCTTTCAAGGCAGGTGAAATTGCTGACCTAGAAAATGTACAGAGAACCTTCACGGCGCGCATAACGGAGATAAAACACCTCAATTACTGGGAGTGCTTGAGGTTCCTAAACCTGTATTCCCTGGAACGCAGGCGGGAGAGATACATGATTATATACACCTGGAAAATCCTAGAGGGACTAGTACCGAACTTGCACACGAAAATCACTCACTACGAAAGCAAAAGACTTGGCAGACGATGCAACATCCCCCCAATGAAAAGCAGGGGTGTCACTAGCACGTTAAGAGACCATACAATAAGTGTCAGGGGCCCGAGACTGTTCAACTGCCTCCCAGCATACATAAGGGGGATTACCAACAGACCCCTGGCAGTCTTCAAGCTGGCACTGGACAAGCACCTAAAGTCGGTTCCTGACCAGCCGGGCTGTGGCTCGTACGTTGGTTTGCGTGCAGCCAGCAGCAACAGCCTGGTTGATCAGGCTCTGATCCACCAGGAGGCCTGGTCACAGACCGGGCCGCGGGGGCGTTGACCCCCGGAACTCTCTCCAGGTAAACATAACAGACTAAGTTATTTCCACTGTGGTTCTCATATATTATATTACATCGTCATATACGAGAGTAGCATAATTGGGTATTGTCCGCACATCCTGTCATACAGACAGTGTAGCAGCACACTGCAGTCATCTTATAGTTTAGCAGCAACACACAAATGATGTACATAATTTGGTAGTCGGGCGAACATTAACGTACGTAGACAAGTGTCACTATTTCAGTCTCCATGCCTGGCAGCTTAGTGATTCTCCTCTCTCTCTCTCTCCCCATCATTCCTCCTTCGCAATCATGTCCCTCCCTCACCATCATCACCATGTCCCTCCATCCCTCACCACCAGCAGTCATGACCCTCCGTCACATCCCTTCCCTCTCTCCCTCAATGCTCCTCCTCCCAGGTGTACTCCCACCTGTAATTTAAGAACCGTCATTAAATATAACTTATCAAAAATAACAACTACTGATCAGCTGCGTCAGTTATACGTCTGAAAAACGTCCAGACGTATATATATATATATATATATATATATATATATATATATATATATATATATATATATATATATATATATATATATATATATATATATATATATATATGCAGTAAGATCACAGTAAACGGGTGATTTCAGAATATGCAAAACTATCACTGTGAAAGAACAGAGAAATTCCAAGCGCTTTCGTGACTACTCACATTATCAAGGAACCATGATTGTTCCTTGATAATGTGAGTAGTCATGAAAGCGCCTGGAATTTCTCTATTCTTTCACAGTGGTTGTTTCATGTGTGTGTGTGTATATATATATATATATATATATATATATATATATATATATATATATATATATATATATATATATATATATATATATATATATATATATATATATATATATATATATATGGTATTGAATCAATAGCAACACTGTAACTAGCCGAGGATTCGAACCCATGTCGTTTTGGCCCGCCTCATGGTGAGCGAAATTCTCATGACGCTCTAACCCACAGGACGACCCACTTCTACAAGAATAAAGCACCCAGCAAAGCTAGGTGTTTTACCTTGATCCGAGGACATACGGTGGTGTGGGTGCCTCTCAGCTTATTTCATTCTACTCCCCGTTTTGTGTACTAGCCTCCACAAGCAATATATATATATTATTTTACAAGGTAAAACACCTAGCTCTGCTGGGTGCTTGATTCTTGTAGGATTGCTTGGTCCTGTGGGTTAAAGCGTCATGTATGATTTTCGCTCACCATGAGGCGGGCCACAACGACACGGGTTCGAATCCTCGGCTAGTCGCAGTGTTGTTATTGATATACATGGGGAGATGAATGATAGTTCTTGGTGCAGTTAACATATCACCAGGAGCGTGCAATGTTGCAGAAATTAATAGAATCTTCCCGAACTCTCTACTCATTTCTGCAACATTGCAAGCTCCTGATGATGCATTAATTACAACACGAAAGGCCTAGAGCTATTATTCAACTCCCCCTATGGTTATTTTGTATCTTTTATCGCTGGTTCGGGATTTATGCATAAAACAGATATAATTTTAACAGATTTAGGGAATATGAGGTAATTAGAATGTTAAGGAGAGGTGCTACCAATCCCTGGATCAAGAGCCCTTCACTGGCATTAAGCCACCACCATAGAAGGTCATATTAAACTAAAAGGTCAAGTAATGTCCCATATATGTTGTCAAACCTTCTTGTTGCGTTTGTTGACTTTCAGTGGTGATGTTGTCAAGCCTTCCGCGATGTTGTCAAGCCTCCCGCGATGTTGTCAAGCCTCGCACGATGTTGTCAAGCCTCCTGCGATGTTGTCAAGCCTGCCGCGATGTTGTCAAGCCTCCCGCGATGTTGTGAAGCATCCCGCGATGTTGTCAAGCCTCGCGCGATGTTGTGAAGCCTCCCACGATGTTGTCAAGCCTCCCGAGATGTTGTGAAGCCTCTCGCGATGTTGTGAAGCCTCGCGCGATGTTGTGAAGCTTCGCACGATGTTGTGAAGCCTCCCGCGATGTTGTCAAGCCTCGCGCGATGTTGTGAAGCATCCCGCGATGTTGTGAAGCCTCGCGCGATGTTGTGAAGCCTCCCGCGATGTTGTCAAGCCTCCCGCGTGTTGTGAAGCATCCCGCGATGTTGTCAAGCCTCGCGCGATGTTGTGAAGCCTCCCGCGATGTTGTCAAGCCTCCCGAGATGTTGTGAAGCCTCTCGCGATGTTGTGAAGCCTCGCGCGATGTTGTGAAGCTTCGCACGATGTTGTGAAGCCTCCCGCGATGTTGTCAAGCCTCGCGCGATGTCGTCAAAGCCTCGCACGATGTTGTCAAGCCTCCCGCGATGTTGTGAAGCCTCCCGCGATGTAGTGAAGCCTTGCGCGATGTTGTCAAGCCTCGCACGATGTTGTAAAGCCTCGCACGATGTTGTCAAGCCTCCCGCGATGTTGTCAAGCCTCCCGCGATGTTGTCAAGCCTCGCACGATGTTGTGAAGCCTCGCACGATGTTGTCAAGCCTCGCACGATGTTGTGAAGCCTCGCACGATGTTGTCAAGCCTCGCGCGATGTTGTCAAGCCTCGCGTGATGTTGTCAAGCCTCCCGCGATATTGTGAAGCCTGGCGCGATGTTGTGAAGCCTCTAGCGATGTTGTGAAGCCTCGCGCGATGTTGTCAAGCCTCGCGCGATGTCAAGCCTCCCGCGATGTTGTCAAGCCTCGCACGATGTTGTAAAGCCTCGCACGATGCTGTCAAGCCTCCCGCGATGTTGTCAAGCCTCCCGCGATGTTGTCAAGCCTCGCGCGATGTTGTCAAGCCTCGCGCGATGTTGTCAAGCCTCGCGCGATGTCGTCAAAGCCTCGCGCGATGTTGTGAAGCCTCGCGCGATGTTGTCAAGCCTCGCGCGATGTTGTGAAGCCTCGCGTGATGTTGTGAAGTTTCACGCGATGTTGTCAAGCCTCGCGCGATGTTGTCAAGCCTCGTGCGATGTTGTCAAGCCTCGTGCGATGTTGTCAAGCCTCGCGCGATGTTGTCAAGCCTCGCGCGATGTTGTCAAGCCTCGCGCGATGTTGTCAAGCCTCGCGCGATGTTGTGAAGCCTCGTGCGATGTTGTCAAGCCTCGCGCGATGTTGTGAAGCCTTGAGCGATGTAGTGAAGCCTCGCGCGATGTTGTGAAGCCTCGCGTGATGTTGTGAAGCCTCGCATGATGTTGTGAAGCCTCGCGTGATGTTGTGAAGCCTCGCGCGATGTTGTGAAGCCTCGCGCGATGTTGTGAAGCCTCGCGTGATGTTGTGAAGTTTCACGCGATGTTGTCAAGCCTCGCGCGATGTTGTCAAGCCTCGCGCGATGTTGTCAAGCCTCGCGCGATGTTGTCAAGCCTCGTGCGATGTTGTCAAGCCTCGCGCGATGTTGTCAAGCCTCGTGCGATGTTGTCAAGCCTCGCGCGATGTTGTGAAGCCTCGCGCGATGTCGTCAAAGCCTCGCACGATGTTGTGAAGCCTCCCGCGATGTTGTCAAGCCTCCCGCGATGTTGTGAAGCCTCGCGCGATGTCGTCAAAGCCTCGCGCGATGTTGTCAAGCCTCCCGCGATGTTGTCAAGCCTCCCGCGATGTTGTGAAGCCTCGCGCGATGTTGTGAAGCCTCGCGCGATGTTGTGAAGCCTCGCGCGATGTTGTCAAGCCTCGTGCGATGTTGTGAAGCCTCGCGCGATGTTGTCAAGCCTCGCGCGATGTTTTGAAGCCTCTAGCGATGTTTTGAAACCTCAAGCGATGTTTTGAAGCCTCGAGCAATGTTGTTGTGAAGCCCACTGTGTGGACCTCGCGGCCCACTGTGTGGACCCTGCGGCCCACTTTGTGGACCCCGCGGCCCACTGTGTGGACCTCTCGGCCCACTGTGTGGACCTCGCGGCCCACTGTGTGGACCCCGCGGCCCACTGTGTGGACCCCGCGGCCCACTGCGTGGACCCCGCGGCCCACTGTGTGGACCCCGCGGCCCACTGTGTGGACCTCGCGGCCCACTGTGTGGACCTCGCGGCCCACTGTGTGGACCTCGCGGCCCACTTATGTACTCAGTGGCAATGTTTCAGCATTGCAAATATAGTATTAGCGATCACGAGGATGCTATAATAAGTTCAGTATTGCATGTTTTTCCCTGACCTCACGACGGGAATAGTGTAAACATTCCTGGAAAAACTAACATGGCTGACACGATCCCCCGGATGTGACGTCATATAAAAGCAAGAGAGTGATTGGTTCTTTTTTTCGGATACATCTTCCTGATTGGCTGGTTGCATTCTGATTATTTCTTAGGTCTTCCTGGTTGGTTAATAAGTAAGTTTATGTAGGTACAGGTCCACATACGTACAATTATCATACATAGTAACGTGTAGATTACCTAAGATAACCCCCCCCCAAAAAAAAAAAAACTCAGAGTGACTTAATTCCATTGGGGTTTTTGGTTTTGGTTTGTAATAGAAAGTTTGTTCCTTATAGTGTTGTTATTTGCTTGTGTTCATTATCATGAGTTGTAACATTGAGGCCCGTGGTTCGATCTCCGGTACGGGAGGAAACATTAGGACGTGTTTCCTTAACACACCCGCTGTCCATGTAAAATGGGTACCTGGGTGTTAATTGACTGGTGTGGGTCGCATCCTGGGACAAAACTGACCTAATTTGTGGGAAATGCTCAGCATAACAAGCGGCTTTCTAGATAGTAGTATGTCATTGATGTCAGCTATGGTCTGTATACATTATTATTATTATTATTATTATTATTATTATTATTATTATTATTATTATTATTATTATTATTATTATTATTATTATGATGTTGGTTTAATTTTTTACTGCTTAACGGGGGCAATCCCACTGTGGGTAGCCACATTTATGGCAGTTAATTCACGATCTCTGTAGATATTTCCGTGGCTGTCTTGGTAGCCTGAGTGTTTAAGATGAGCGGGGCTGATGGTCCCCAGAAGGCAGGAAAGATGTTTGGCAAGAACTCCGGCTAGTTTGTGTGGTGCACTGCCAATACCTGACGTGATTGGTCTGAAAGGAATATTATGTTTATGGGTCTTGGGTAAACCATACATGTGTGCTGGTTTAGGGTTGCTGGGTAACAAGTACAGAAGTTTCTTCCCTTCTCTAGTGCGTTTGAGTATTTGTCTGGTTTTATATTGAAAATCTTTGGTGAGCGTCTCCCACTGTTGAGTGCTGATGGGTTCGTATGTAGACTGATCATTCAAAAGGTCCATCATTTTGGTGTTGTAGTCACTGGTGTTGAGTATGACGACTCCACCTCCTTTGTCGGCGGTGGTGACGATAATGTTGGGGTCGTTGGCAAGGTCCTTAAGGGCAGTGATGTATCGTCTAGGAAGATTAAGAGAAGGTTGTCTTGGTATTGGAGGCCGGGATAACTGTTGTTGTAGGCAGTTACTTTAACATTTTTATTACGTACCGCATATCTATCCTGTGGGCGGTAGTCAAAAGATTACAGAGGCACATACTGGGTCCAGGGACTGTACCTCAACATTACAGAGGAACATAATGGGTCCAGAGACTGTACCTCAACATTATAGAGGAACATAATGGGTCCAGGGACTGTACCTCAACATTACAGAGGAACATAATGGGTCCAGAGACTGTACCTCAACATTATAGAGGAACATAATGGGTCCAGGGACTGTACCTCAACATTACAGAGGAACATAATAAGTCCAGGGACTGTACTTCAACATTACAGAGGAGCATAATGGGTCCAGGGACTGTACCTCAACATTACAGAGGAACATAATGGGTCCAGGGACTGTACCTCAACATTACAGAGGAACATAATAAGTCCAGGGACTGTACCTCAACATTACAGAGGTACATAAGGGGTCCAGGGCCTGTACCTCAACATTACAGAGGTGCATAATGGGTCCAGGGACTGTACCTCAGCATTACAGAGGTACATAATGGGTCCAGGGACTGTACCTCAGCATTACAAAGGTACATAATGGGTCCAGGGACTGTACCTCAACATTACAGAGATACATAATGGGTCCAGGGACTGTACCTCAGCATTACAAAGGTACATAATGGGTCCAGGGACTGTACCTCAGCATTACAAAGGTACATAATGGGTCCAGGGACTGTACCTCAACATTACAGAGATACATAATGGGTCCAGGGACTGTACCTCAGCATTACCAAGGTACATAATGGGTCCAGGGACTGTACCTCAGCAATACAGAGATACGTAATGGGTCCAGGGACTGTGCCTCAGCATTGCAAAGGTACATAATGGGTCCAGGGACTGTACCTCAACATTAGAGGTACATAATGGGTCCAGGGACTGTACCTCAGCATTACAAAGGTACATAATGGGTTCAGGGACTGTACCTCAACATTACAGAGGTACATAATGGGTCCAGGGACTGTACCTCAGCATTACAAAGGTACACAATGGGTCCAGGGACTGTACCTCAGCATTGCAAAGGTACATAATGGGTCCAGGGACTGTACCTCAACATTACAGAGGTACATTACAAATTACTAGAGTCAATTATAGCTGAGATTATAAGAAGCCATCTCGATAAGCATAGCTTGATTAAGGATACTCAGCATGGATTCACAAGAGGCCGGTCTTGTCTAACTAATTTATTAACTTTCTTCAGTAAAGCTTTTGAGGCTGTTGACCACGATAAAGAATTTGATATTGTTTACTTAGATTTTAGTAAGGCATTTGATAGAGTTCCACACCAAAGACTGTTGAAGAAAGTAGCAGCTCATGGCATTGGGGGAAAGGTGCTCTCGTGGATCGAATCATGGCTCACAGACAGGAAGCAGAGAGTGTCTATAAATGGGGTTAAATCCGAGTGGGGATCAGTAACAAGTGGCGTTCCACAGGGATCAGTGTTGGGCCCGTTGTTGTTTATAATATATATCAATGATCTTGATGAAGGAATTACTAGTGATATGAGCAAATTCGCCGATGACACGAAGATAGGTAGGATAATTGATTCAAACGTAGATGTTAGGGAACTTCAGGAGGATTTAGACAAACTCTACTCTTGGTCAGAAAAGTGGCAGATGCAGTTCAATGTAGATAAATGCAAGGTTCTGAAGCTCGGGAGTGTCCATAACCCTAGCACTTATAAGTTAAATAATGTAGAACTTAGCCATACAGATTGCGAAAAGGACTTGGGGGTTATGGTAAGCAGCAACCTTAAACCAAGACAGCAATGTCCTAGAATTTGTATTGATAAAGCCACTGGATGGCGAAACGTCTACAATAAAGATACCCAGATGTTGCACATGTGTCTTAATCTCATCTTGTCGGTATTATATACCATTCATACACAAGACAGCAATGCCTAAGCGTACGTAATAAGGCAAATAGATTACTGGGATTTATATCAAGAAGTGTAAGCAACAGAAGTCCAGAGGTCATACTGCAGCTTTATACATCATTAGTAAGGCCTCACCTAGATTATGCAGCTCAATTCTGGTCTCCATATTACAGAATGGACATAAATTCGTTAGAAAACATTCAGCGTAGGATGACTAAATTAATACATAGCATTAGAAATCTTCCTTATGAAGAAAGATTGAAGACTCTTAAGTTACATTCACTTGTTAGACGAAGAATGAGGGGAGACCTGATCGAAGTGTATAAGTGGAAGATAGGTATTAATAAAGGGGATATTAACAAGGTCTTGAGGATATCTCTCCAAGAGAGAACCCGCAGTAATGGATTTAAATTAGATAAGTTTAGATTTAGAAAGGACATAGGAAAGTATTGGTTTGGAAATAGGGTAGTTGATGAGTGGAACAGTCTACCTAGTTGGGTTATTGAGGCTAGGACTTTGGGTAGTTTCAAATTTAGGTTGGATAAATACATGAGTGGGAGGGGTTGGATTTGAGTGGGACTTGCACATCAGAGCTTATTTCTTGGGGAGCATTGAAAATTGGGTTGGTCAAATGTTTGTTGTTAGGTAAGACACATATGCAACAGTTAGGTATCTTTATTATGAAACGTTTCGCCTACACAGTAGGCTTCTTCAGTCAAGTACAGAAAAGTTGATAGAAGCAGAAGATACTTGAAGACGATGTAATCAGTCCATCACCCTTAAAGTTTTGAGGTGGTCAGTCCCTCAGTCTGGAGAAGAGCATTGTTCCATAGTGTGAAACAATATGGAGAAGAAGTGACAGGATGGAGCTTTTATATAGCGCCAAGAGGTGAGACGTAGGCCACTAGGAGAGGTAAGAACTCAGATGTTGAAAGGTCAGGTCCCTCTCAAATCCAGCCCCTCTCACTAGTGGAAGTAGTCGAAGTTGATTGCAGGTCTGTACCAAGATACCCTTGTGTTGCAGTGTCTGACAGATTGAACATTAAAATGGTATAAAATACCGACAGGTTGTTAGGTAAGACACATATGCAACAGTTAGGTATCTTTATTATGAAACGTTTCGCCTACACAGTAGGCTTCTTCAGTCAAGTACAGAAAAGTTGATAGAAGCAGAAGATACTTGAAGACGATGTAATCAGTCCATCACCCTTAAAGTTTTGAGGTGGTCAGTCCCTCAGTCTGGAGAAGAGCATTGTTCCATAGTGTGAAACAATATGGAGAAGAAGTGACAGGATGGAGCTTTTATATAGCGCCAAGAGGTGAGACGTAGGCCACTAGGAGAGGTAAGAACTCAGATGTTGAAAGGTCAGGTCCCTCTCAAATCCAGCCCCTCTCACTAGTGGAAGTAGTCGAAGTTGATTGCAGGTCTGTACCAAGATACCCTTGTGTTGCACATTAAAATGGTATAAAATACCGACAGGTTGTTAGGTAAGACACATATGCAACAGTTAGGTATCTTTATTATGAAACGTTTCGCCTACACAGTAGGCTTCTTCAGTCAAGTACAATCTGTCAGACACTGCAACACAAGGGTATCTTGGTACAGACCTGCAATCAACTTCGACTACTTCCACTAGTGAGAGGGGCTGGATTTGAGAGGGACCTGACCTTTCAACATCTGAGTTCTTACCTCTCCTAGTGGCCTACGTCTCACCTCTTGGCGCTATATAAAAGCTCCATCCTGTCACTTCTTCTCCATATTGTTTCACACTATGGAACAATGCTCTTCTCCAGACTGAGGGACTGACCACCTCAAAACTTTAAGGGTGATGGACTGATTACATCGTCTTCAAGTATCTTCTGCTTCTATCAACTTTTCTGTACTTGTTAGGTAAGACACATATGCAACAGTTAGGTATCTTTATTACGAAACGTTTCGCCTACACAGTAGGCTTCTTCAGTCAAGTACAGAAAAGTTGATAGAAGCAGAAGATACTTGAAGACGATGTAATCAGTCCATCACCCTTAAAGTTTTGAGGTGGTCAGTCCCTCAGTCTGGAGAAGAGCATTGTTCCATAGTATGAAACAATATGGAGAAGAAGTGACAGGATGGAGCTTTTTATAGCGCCAAGAGGTGAGACGTAGGCCACTAGGAGAGGTAAGAACTCAGATGTTGAGAGGTCAAGTCCCTCTCAAATCCAGCCCCTCTCACTAGTGGAAGTTGTCGAAGTTGATTGCAGGTCTGTACCAAGATACCCTTGTGTTGCAGTGTCTGACAGATTGAACATTAAAATGGTATAAAATACCGACAGGTTGTTAGGTAAGACACATATGCAACAGTTAGGTATCTTTATTATGAAACGTTTCGCCTACACAGTAGGCTTCTTCAGTCAAGTACAGAAAAGTTGATAGAAGCAGAAGATACTTGAAGACGATGTAATCAGTCCATCACCCTTAAAGTTTTGAGGTGGTCAGTCCCTCAGTCTGGAGAAGAGCATTGTTCCATAGTATGAAACAATATGGAGAAGAAGTGACAGGATGGAGCTTTTTATAGCGCCAAGAGGTGAGACGTAGGCCACTAGGAGAGGTAAGAACTCAGATGTTGAGAGGTCAGGTCCCTCTCAAATCCAGCCCCTCTCACTAGTGGAAGTTGTCGAAGTTGATTGCAGGTCTGTACCAAGATACCCTTGTGTTGCAGTGTCTGACAGATTGAACATTAAAATGGTATAAAATACCGACAGGTTGTTAGGTAAGACACATATGCAACAGTTAGGTATCTTTATTATGAAACGTTTCGCCTACACAGTAGGCTTCTTCAGTCAAGTACAGAAAAGTTGATAGAAGCAGAAGATACTTGAAGACGATGTAATCAGTCCATCACCCTTAAAGTTTTGAGGTGGTCAGTCCCTCAGTCTGGAGAAGAGCATTGTTCCATAGTATGAAACAATATGGAGAAGAAGTGACAGGATGGAGCTTTTTATAGCGCCAAGAGGTGAGACGTAGGCCACTAGGAGAGGTAAGAACTCAGATGTTGAGAGGTCAGGTCCCTCTCAAATCCAGCCCCTCTCACTAGTGGAAGTTGTCGAAGTTGATTGCAGGTCTGTACCAAGATACCCTTGTGTTGCAGTGTCTGACAGATTGAACATTAAAATGGTATAAAATACCGACAGGTTGTTAGGTAAGACACATATGCAACAGTTAGGTATCTTTATTATGAAACGTTTCGCCTACACAGTAGGCTTCTTCAGTCAAGTACAGAAAAGTTGATAGAAGCAGAAGATACTTGAAGACGATGTAATCAGTCCATCACCCTTAAAGTTTTGAGGTGGTCAGTCCCTCAGTCTGGAGAAGAGCATTGTTCCATAGTATGAAACAATATGGAGAAGAAGTGACAGGATGGAGCTTTTTATAGCGCCAAGAGGTGAGACGTAGGCCACTAGGAGAGGTAAGAACTCAGATGTTGAGAGGTCAGGTCCCTCTCAAATCCAGCCCCTCTCACTAGTGGAAGTTGTCGAAGTTGATTGCAGGTCTGTACCAAGATACCCTTGTGTTGCAGTGTCTGACAGATTGAACATTAAAATGGTATAAAATACCGACAGGTTGTTAGGTAAGACACATATGCAACAGTTAGGTATCTTTATTATGAAACGTTTCGCCTACACAGTAGGCTTCTTCAGTCAAGTACAGAAAAGTTGATAGAAGCAGAAGATACTTGAAGACGATGTAATCAGTCCATCACCCTTAAAGTTTTGAGGTGGTCAGTCCCTCAGTCTGGAGAAGAGCATTGTTCCATAGTATGAAACAATATGGAGAAGAAGTGACAGGATGGAGCTTTTATAGCGCCAAGAGGTGAGACGTAGGCCACTAGGTGAGGTAAGAACTCAGATGTTGAGAGGTCAGGTCCCTCTCAAATCCAGCCCCTCTCACTAGTGGAAGTTGTCGAAGTTGATTGCAGGTCTGTACCAAGATACCCTTGTGTTGCAGTGTCTGACAGATTGAACAATAAAATGGTATAAAATACCGACAGGTTGTTAGGTAAGACACATATGCAACAGTTAGGTATCTTTATTATGAAACGTTTCGCCTACACAGTAGGCTTCTTCAGTCAAGTACAGAAAAGTTGATAGAAGCAGAAGATACTTGAAGACGATGTAATCAGTCCATCACCCTTAAAGTTTTGAGGTGGTCAGTCCCTCAGTCTGGAGAAGAGCATTGTTCCATAGTATGAAACAATATGGAGAAGAAGTGACAGGATGGAGCTTTTTATAGCGCCAAGAGGTGAGACGTAGGCCACTAGGAGAGGTAAGAACTCAGATGTTGAGAGGTCAGGTCCCTCTCAAATCCAGCCCCTCTCACTAGTGGAAGTTGTCGAAGTTGATTGCAGGTCTGTACCAAGATACCCTTGTGTTGCAGTGTCTGACAGATTGAACATTAAAATGGTATAAAATACCGACAGGTTGTTAGGTAAGACACATATGCAACAGTTAGGTATCTTTATTATGAAACGTTTCGCCTACACAGTAGGCTTCTTCAGTCAAGTACAGAAAAGTTGATAGAAGCAGAAGATACTTGAAGACGATGTAATCAGTCCATCACCCTTAAAGTTTTGAGGTGGTCAGTCCCTCAGTCTGGAGAAGAGCATTGTTCCATAGTATGAAACAATATGGAGAAGAAGTGACAGGATGGAGCTTTTTATAGCGCCAAGAGGTGAGACGTAGGCCACTAGGAGAGGTAAGAACTCAGATGTTGAGAGGTCAGGTCCCTCTCAAATCCAGCCCCTCTCACTAGTGGAAGTTGTCGAAGTTGATTGCAGGTCTGTACCAAGATACCCTTGTGTTGCAGTGTCTGACAGATTGAACATTAAAATGGTATAAAATACCGACAGGTTGTTAGGTAAGACACATATGCAACAGTTAGGTATCTTTATTATGAAACGTTTCGCCTACACAGTAGGCTTCTTCAGTCAAGTACAGAAAAGTTGATAGAAGCAGAAGATACTTGAAGACGATGTAATCAGTCCATCACCCTTAAAGTTTTGAGGTGGTCAGTCCCTCAGTCTGGAGAAGAGCATTGTTCCATAGTATGAAACAATATGGAGAAGAAGTGACAGGATGGAGCTTTTTATAGCGCCAAGAGGTGAGACGTAGGCCACTAGGAGAGGTAAGAACTCAGATGTTGAGAGGTCAGGTCCCTCTCAAATCCAGCCCCTCTCACTCTACTGTGTGAGCGAAGGCTTGCAATAGACTGCTGGCACATTTGCATGTGTGTCAACACAACTGTCATTGACACACAAATTTTAATGTTTGTCTGTCGGTTGCTACCTTTGAAGTATCCCAGTACAGACTGCAATCCCAACTCGCGCTTCACTGGTGAGGGCACAGTTGAGAGGGACATCTCCATCTGAGACCTCGTCACTAACGTTGGCGCCTCCCATCCTGTTCACTTCTTCCCATGTGTTCATGCTGTGAACAATAACTGCTCAGGCTTGAAGACCGACTTCCACCTCACTTGGAGTGATGAACTGATTACATCGTCTTCAAGTATCTTCTTGCTTCTCTGTACTTATTGGTAATAACAGGCGAAACGTTTCACAATGAGATACACAACTTTATTTATATGTGTCTTACTAACACAATGTTTATCTGCGACTGTGTTAATCTGTCGAGCACTGCAACACAGAAAGTATGTGGCTGCAGACCTGCAATCAACTAGAAGCAGCTTTCCATTGGAAGGGGCTGGTGGGACACTCGGCACATCGAGGACGTCTCACCTGTGGCTTTGCTATATAAGCTAACTTCTTCCATATTAAGGTTCAATGCTTTTTCTTCTGAACTGAGGAACTGACCGCCTCCAAGCGCAAGAGTGATGGACTGTTCCCGTCGTCTTCAATAGCTCTGTAACCTCTGTTGCTGGCTTTTACTGTGTGGGCGAAAGCGTTCACAACTGGGCTACTTACAACATTGCATATGTGTCTTGCCTGGCACAACCTGTCGACATTTTATGCCATTTAATGTTGTCTGTCGAACGCTGCAGCTTACGAAGGTATGTATTACGAATGCAATCAACTTCGGCAACTCGGGGCTATTTGAGAGGACCTCTCAACATCGAGTTCTTGTCTTCACCTGCTTGTGGCCTTAACAAAACTTCCGTCGCAGCTCACTTCTTCCGTATTATTTCATGCTGGAGACAATGCTGTCCAGGACGACCGCCTCAAGTTATACCATTTTAATTTTCTGTACTTGACTGAAGAAGCCTACTGTGTAGGCGAAACGTTTCATAATAAAGATACCTAACTGTTGCATATGTGTCTTACCTAACAACCTGTCGGTATTTTATACCATTTTAATGTTCATTCTGTCAGACACTGCAACACAAGGGTATCTTGGTACAGACCTGCAATCAACTTCGACTACTTCCACTAGTGAGAGGGGCTGGATTTGAGAGGGACCTGACCTTTCAACATCTGAGTTCTTACCTCTCCTAGTGGCCTACGTCTCACCTCTTGGCGCTATATAAAAGCTCCATCCTGTCACTTCTTCTCCATATTGTTTCACACTATGGAACAATGCTCTTCTCCAGACTGAGGGACTGACCACCTCAAAACTTTAAGGGTGATGGACTGATTACATCGTCTTCAAGTATCTTCTGCTTCTATCAACTTTTCTGTACTTGACTGAAGAAGCCTACTGTGTAGGCGAAACGTTTCATAATAAAGATACCTAACTGTTGCATATGTGTCTTACCTAACAACCTGTCGGTATTTTATACCATTTTAATGTTCAAATGTTTGTTAGTGGGATGAATTGTGAAGGACCTGCCTAGTATGGGCCAACAGGCCTGCTGCAGTGTTCCTCCTTTCTTATGTTCTTATGTTCTTATGTTCTACGTTTGAATCAATTATCCTACCTATCTTCGTGTCATCGGCGAATTTGCTCATATCACTAGTATAATTCCTTCATCAAGATCATTGATATATATTATAAACAACAACGGGCCCAAGACTAATCCCTGTGGAACGCCACTTGTTACTGATCCCCACTCGGATTTAACCCCATTTATGGACACTCTTTGCTTCCTGTCTGTGAGCCATGATTCGATCCACGAGAGCACCTTTCCCCCAATGCCATGAGCTGCTACTTTCTTCAACAGTCTTTGGTGCGGAACTCTATCAAATGCCTTACTAAAATCTAAGTAAATAATATCAAATTCTTTATCGTGGTCATTATCGTGGTCAACAGCCTCAAAAGCTTTACTGAAGAAAGTTAATAAATTAGTTAGACAAGACCGGCCTCTTGTGAATCCATGCTGAGTATCATTAATCAAGCTATGCTTATCGAGATGGCTTCTTATAATCTGAGCTATAATTGACTCTAGTAATTTGCCTACAATTGAGGTCAGGCTTATTGGGCGGTAATTTGACGGTAACGACTTGTCCCCTGTTTTAAAAATAGGAATTATTTATAGTGCTGGTAATAGTAGCCACTCTCAGACTACATTTATAGTGCTGGTAATAGTAGCCACTCTCAGACTACATTTGTAGTACTGGTAGTAGTAGCCATTCTCAGACTACATTTGTAGTACTGGTAATAGTAGCCACTCTCAGACTACATTTGTAGTACTGGTAGTAGTAGCCACTCTCAGACTACATTTGTAGTACTGGTAGTAGTAGCCACTCTCAGACTACATTTGTAGTACTGGTAGTAGTAGCCACTCTCAGATTACATTTGATAAATTAGACACATGTGCCACTCTTGGGTATCTTTATTGAGGAAACCTTTCGCCACACAGTGGCTTCATCAGTCCATACAAAGGAGAATCTTGAAGAACAGGAGGAGAATGAGGTAATCAGTCCCTCAACCTTGAGTCGATGTGGTCAGTCCATCAATCTTCAATAGAATACGGCATACGTGCTGAGAAGGAGCTTATAAACCGTTGGCAGGAGAGGTGCAGAAGTCATAGGTCGTGTAACATTTGTTCAATGTTGAAGTAGGTCGTGCCCAAGAATTAGGCAAGCGAAGAATTCCCAAGTATTAAGATCCCAAGAAGTTGCAGTGTCTGACAGGTTTGTAGATGAATGGTTCAGAGAACCGACATGTTGATAAATTAGACACATGTGCCACTCTTGGGTATCCAGTACTACAAATGTAGTCTGAGAGTGCCAAGAGTGGCACATGTGTCTAATTTATCAACATGTCGGTTCTCTGAACCATTCATCTACAAACCTGTCAGACACTGCAACTTCTTGGGATCTTAATACTTGGGAATTCTTCGCTTGCCTAATTCTTGGGCACGACCTACTTCAACATTGAACAAATGTTACACGACCTATGACTTCTGCACCTCTCCTGCCAACGGTTTATAAGCTCCTTCTCAGCACGTATGCCGTATTCTATTGAAGATTGATGGACTGACCACATCGACTCAAGGTTGAGGGACTGATTACCTCATTCTCCTCCTGTTCTTCAAGATTCTCCTTTGTATGGACTGATGAAGCCACTGTGTGGCGAAACGTTTCCTCAATAAAGATACCCAAGAGTGGCACATGTGTCTAATTTATCAACATGTCGGTTCTCTGAACCATTCATCTACAGACTACATTTGTAGTACCGGTAGTAGTAGCCACTCTCAGACTACATTTGTAGTACCGGTAGTAGTAGCCACTCTCAGACTACACTTGTAGTACCAGTAGCAGTAGCCACTCTCAGACTACATTTGTAGTACTGGTAGTAGTAGCCACTCTCAGACTACATTTGTAGTACTGGTAGTAGTAGCCACTCTCAGACTACATTTGTAGTACCGGTAGTAGTAGCCACTCTCAGACTACATTTGTAGTACTGGTAGTAGTAGCCACTCTCAGACTACATTTGTAGTACTGGTAGTAGTAGCCACTCTCAGACTACATTTGTAGTAGTGGTAGTAGTAGCCACTCAGACTACATTTGTAGTACCGGTAGTAGTAGCCACTCTCAGACTACATTTGTAGTACTGGTAGTAGTAGCCACTCTCAGATTACATTTGTAGTACTGGTAGTAGTAGCCACTCTCAGACTACATTTGTAGTACTGGTAGTAGTAGCCACTCTCAGACTACATTTGTAGTACTGGTAGTAGTAGCCACTCTCAGACTACATTTGAAGTACCGGTAGTAGTAGCCATTCTCAGACTACATTTGTAGTACTGGTAGTAGTAGCCACTCTCAGACTACATTTGTAGTACTGGTAGTAGTAGCCACTCTCAGATTACATTTGTAGTACTGGTAGTAGTAGCCACTCTCAGACTACATTTGTAGTACTGGTAGTAGTAGCCACTCTCAGACTACATTTGTAGTACTGGTAGTAGTAGCCACTCTCAGACTACATTTGTAGTACCGGTAGTAGTAGCCATTCTCAGACTACATTTGTAGTACTGGTAGTAGTAGCCACTCTCAGACTACATTTGTAGTACTGGTAGTAGTAGCCACTCTCAGACTACATTTGTAGTACTGGTAGTAGTAGCCACTCTCAGACTACATTTGTAGTACTGGTAGTAGTAGCCACTCTCAGACTACATTTGTAGTACCGGTAGTAGTAGCCACTCTCAGACTACATTTGTAGTACCGGTAGTAGTAGCCACTCTCAGACTACATTTGTAGTACTGGTAGTAGTAGCCACTCTCAGACTACATTTGTAGCACTGGTAGTAGTAGCCACTCAGACTACATTTGTAGTACTGGTAGTAGTAGCCACTCTCAGACTACATTTGTAGTACCGGTAGTAGTAGCCACTCTCAGACTACATTTGTAGTACTGGTAGTAGTAGCCACTCTCAGACTACATTTGTAGTACTGGTAATAGTAGCCACTCTCAGACTACATTTGTAGTACCGGTAGTAGTAGCCACTCTCAGACTACATTTGTAGTACTGGTAGTAGTAGCCACTCTCAGACTACATTTGTAGTACCGGTAGTAGTAGCCACTCAGACTACATTTGTAGTACCGGTAGTAGTAGCCACTCTCAGACTACATTTGTAGTACTGGTAGTAGTAGCCACTCTCAGACTACATTTGTAGTAGTGGTAGTAGTAGCCACTCAGACTACATTTGTAGTACCGGTAGTAGTAGCCACTCTCAGACTACATTTGTAGTACTGGTAGTAGTAGCCACTCTCAGACTACATTTGTAGTACTGGTAGTAGTAGCCACTCTCAGACTACATTTGTAGTACTGGTAGTAGTAGCCACTCAGACTACATTTGTAGTACTGGTAGTAGTAGCCACTCTCAGACTACATTTGTAGTACTGGTAGTAGTAGCCACTCTCAGACTACATTTGTAGTACTGGTAGTAGTAGCCACTCAGACTACATTTGTAGTACTGGTAGTAGTAGCCACTCTCAGACTACATTTGTAGTACTGGTAGTAGTAGCCACTCTCAGACTACATTTGTAGTACTGGTAGTAGTAGCCACTCTCAGACTACATTTGTAGTACCGGTAGTAGTAGCCATTCTCAGACTACATTTGTAGTACTGGTAGTAGTAGCCACTCAGACTACATTTGTAGTACCGGTAGTAGTAGCCACTCTCAGACTACATTTGTAGTACCGGTAGTAGTAGTCACTCTCAGACTACATTTGTAGTACCGGTAGTAGTAGCCACTCTCAGACTACATTTGTAGTACTGGTAGTAGTAGCCACTCTCAGACTACATTTGTAGTACCGGTAGTAGTAGCCACTCTCAGACTACATTTGTAGTACCGGTAGTAGTAGCCACTCTCAGACTACATTTGTAGTACCGGTAGTAGTAGCCACTCTCAGACTACACTTGTAGTACCAGTTGCAGTAGCCACTCTCAGACTACACTTGTAGTACCAGTAGCAGTAGCCACTCTCAGACTACATTTAAGAAAAGAGTTAGACATATTATTCGCCACTTTCCTGTTTGACAGACCTATATATCCAACAAGGGATGCGTCAGCCTGATGGGTGACTACGATCTGTTTTGCACGTCATCAGTGGTCGTTACTGCCCTGTTTCCTGACAAACATTTATTTATTTATTTATTTATTTATTTAGTAATTTAAGCATACAAACAGAGGTACAAAAAATACAGGTAAGAGCAGCATGCCAAAGCCACTTATATGCATAGCATTACGGGCTGGCTTAAAATTAACTTAAGATTAACTAAGCAATGATGAAATCAGTGATAATACATTATTGTAAACAGATAACTATAAAGCACAAATGAGTATTACAAAGACAGGTCATATGGTTGCTTGCATTACTGTACATTCAGTCGAATGGAGTATTCTGTTAGGTAGTGTATTTAAAAAAATAATAAAGTTAGATTGGGTCCTAGGTTTAACATTTGTGTGATATAATTGTGAGTAACATATAGGATATACAATTTATAAGGTTCAGTTATTCAGTATTTATTTGGTTTTGAGTGAGTAAGTGATCTTTGAGAAGAGACTTGAATTTATAAACAGGTAGTGTTTCTTTTATATTTACAGGTAATGAATTCCAGATTTTAGGGCCTTTTATGTGCATTGAGTTTTTGCAGTCGTTGATACTGTGGGTCGCAACTTAACAAAGACTTGTTGTATGAAGCAACACTCCCCAGAGCTGCCGACCCTGTATGGAAAAGCTCAATGACCACTCGTAGTTTCCTTGTGTTGTGATGTGAATAAAGTGCATCAAGTCATCCTTGTTGGTAAGCTTCCAGTGTACTTTGAATGACCATTTTTCGCATATTTATGCAGATATAACATAGTGGCGGGGAAGGTTGTGCTTTCAGTCCTCCTGGAGTTGATTCTAGAGGAATTTGATTGGGTAGAAGATAAACAGCTGAGCCTTACTGCAGGACACTTATTTATCAATGTCTCAGCATAATCCAGAGTGTGGACGCTCACCCGAGATGTCAGCTGCAGTCTGACGCAGTCTCCCTGCTTCAGACAGACTACACTAGTTTATAGCAGTCTCTCTGTTGTAGTCTACTCCAGTCTCCCTGTTGCAGACTACACCAGTCCAACATACAGGCAGCCTCCCTGTTGCAGACAGACTACACCAGTTTGTCTGCTGGAGCCTTCGGAAGATTGTGCAGATATGACTAGCTTCAAGGTCGCTTGATTCAAAGAATTGCTGCTACCCTCCTCTTCCTCGGCTCAAACCTGATTACCTATATTGTCTCGGAAGCTATATAACCCCATCGAGTCTAGCGCTTCTGCATTCCATAATAATAATAATAATAATAATAATAATAATAATAATAATAATAATAATAATAATAATAATAATAGTAATAATAATAATAATGTGGTAGACGTAGTAGTAGTAGTAGCACTAGTGTAGAAGTACAGGGAGTAGATTCGTAGAGTGTGAGTGTTAGGTAATCCAGACATTAAAAACACACCAGGTGTTCCAAAGATCAACGAACACACAGTAGTAATGTTTGCTATTGGTATGCCGGTGGCGGCACGTTCCTGCCTCACCTGTTACTAATGAAGGAAGCTGCCCAGGATACCCCTTGTAGTTCAGGGGTCACAGCGTTCCGCTTATAACCAGAGAAACCTGGGTTCGATTACCGTGCTGGGTGAGACCTATGGAGAACTTCCCTTACACCTGCTACCATTGTTCACCTAGTAGTATGTAGGTACCTGGGTGTTAGTTGACTACTGTGGGTAGAATCCTGGGGAACGACCCCAGTAAGAATAATAATCCACACTAGCTATTTTGGGATGTATTGGGCTAATAACCAATATTATGTTAGGAGCTCTTTGTCTGTATGTTGGGATGTCTCGTGCTTGTATGTTGGGATGTCTCGTGCTTGTATGTTGGGATGTCTCGTGCTTGTATGTTGGGATGTCTCGTGCTTGTATGTTGGGATGTCTCGTGCTTGTATGTTGGGATGTCTCGTGCTTGTATGTTGGGATGTCTCGTGCTTGTATGTTGGGATGTCTCGTGCTTGTATGTTGGGATGTCTCGTGCTTGTATGTTGGGATGTCTCGTGCTTGTATGTTGGGATGTCTCGTGCTTGTATGTTGAGATGTCTCGTGCTTGTGTGTTGGGATGTCTCGTGCTTGTATGTTGGGATGTCTCGTGCTTGTATGTTGGGATGTCTCGTGCTTGTATGTTGGGATGTCTCGTGCTTGTATGTTGGGATGTCTCGTGCTTGTATGTTGGGATGTCTCGTGCTTGTATGTTGGGATGTCTCGTGCTTGTATGTTGGGATGTCTCGTGCTTGTATGTTGGGATGTCTCGTGCTTGTATGTTGGGATGTCTCGTGCTTGTATGTTGGGATGTCTCGTGCTTGTATGTTGAGATGTCTCGTGCTTGTGTGTTGGGATGTCTCGTGCTTGTATGTTGGGATGTCTCGTGCTTGTATGTTGGGATGTCTCGTGCTTATGTGTTGGGATGTCTCGTGCTTGTATGTTGGGATATCTCGTGCCTGTGTGTTGGGGTATCGTGCCTGTATGTCGGGGTATCTCGTGCCTATATGTTGGGGTTTCGTACCTGTGTGTCGGGGTGTCTCGTGCCTATATGTTGGGGTATCTCGTGCCTGTGTGTTGGGGTATCTCGTGCCTATATGTTGGGGTATCTCGTGCCTGTGTGTTGGGGTATCTCGTGTTTGTATGTACTCACAATGTCAACGATATACCTGATATCAGGAAGCTGTTGACCTCAAGAATCTGTGTCACAACCGCCAGAAGAAATAAAAGAAAGATAAAGAACTGTTAATTAACTTAACAAATCTGTTGAAACAGGGAAGGATAGTGAGGTATTTTTAAGAAAAATAAATTGTTACACGGGTCGTAGTGGGACCTGTTCAGCTTATCTTCTAATCCCGGGGTTTCAAAGTGGTTCTGTGAGAGCTTCTTGGGGTTCCATTGGAGATTTTGTAAGACTTGGAGGGAGAGAGATGGAGAGGTTGAAATTAAATTATTATTTAGTTTCTTTTAATTTTTAATAAGTGACTGACATTGCAGAAATACGTGAGCTGAGAGTAATGAAATATATTTACGATACTGTTAATGAGAATAATGAAACATTCAGAGATCTTATAATACTGTTTTGATTGATATGGCAACTCTTTATTGAGATTTAATGTGCTGCCACCTCCATAGTAACACCAAGAATTATGTTAGAATAAGTGTGTAAGTGTCAGAATAAGTGTGCAAGCATTTTAATAAGTGTGAAAGTGTTAGAAAAAGTGTGCAAGTGTTACAATAAGTGTACTAGTGTTGGTTTGAGTGTGCAGTTGTTAATGGAAAAGTCGTGTTACAAACAGCGTCAGCCTAATGCTCACTGAGTGCAGAATTATATAACTAAAAACGAACTTGGCTATTCTGATAACATCTAACTGACAGGTATTTATTTTACTGATAGGCTGGTAAATTGGGTTTAATGCCTATATGCTATATGATGGTGTAGTAGATAGGCGTGTCATCTGTTCACCACCAGGCCAGATACTTTTAATACCTTAAATAGACATCAAAGTAAACTCTCCGTGTATAAACACCGAGACATATACTTCGCTGTGAGTATTGCATGTGGATGTATTCAGGGACGGATCTATGAAACTAATAAAGCTTTAAGCTTCAGGGACCCTGATCCCGGAGTGGCTCCAGAAGCCACTTTGATCCACATTGCTTAAAAATCTTGCGTATGAGGGGTTGTGAAGGGGATCCCCTAACAGTTCAAGCTTCAGGGCCCCAAAAATGTAGGTCCGCCACTGAATGTATTGACAAAAATAAATTGGTCTCATACTTCAATAGTTATATGGCTGACGCTTTCTCTAATACTAGTAGTATTGTATTCACGACAGCATTAAATTCGTATACTTCCTCTTGAAAACCTCTTAATTTTAATACATATAAGCAATTCTAAAGTAAAGTTCTGCTTGAAAAATCATGTAACATATCCTTACGAACGTGGCGGCCGCCAGCCTAGAACTGGTCGCCTCCCGGCTGCTCACACGTTTATATATGGAATGCCAAAGAAATTAACAGGCTTGGCACTGCTCCAGGGGCTCTCCTTGCTTCATCATATCTATTATAATGAAAGTATAGCTCAGTCCTCGAGCCCTTGGCTCACAATAGAAAGGACCTGGGTTCTATTACCGGCATGGGCGAGACATTCAGGCAATTCTTACACCTGTTGTGTCTGATCAGAACCACTAATGAGTGTTACTCAACTGCTGTGGATCGTATTGTGGGGAGAATATGTATAACTTAAATAGGCTTGGGTTTGAAATGAAGATTTCCATCTGACCAGTAACCCGAGAGGGTCAGTAACTCAGGGTAACCCCAGCAATGTGGCTTAATTGTAGTGGAGTCCTTCATGTCTTGTTTCCTGGAGGTGGCTCAGAACAGCCTACTAGGTCATAGGTATCTATTTACTGCTAAGTGAAGAGTACCAGGTGCAAAGAGACTATTTGTTTCCCCTCGCTTAGGGATTGAACCCAAGGTCTTTCGATTTTAAGCAGACGCTCAACCTTTAAGACAGTTAATTTAGCCGTGTCAAGAAAGAAGGTTGTTAGAACGGACAAGGTATATACCACCACAAAACTTCTCTGGCAGTCTGCTGTGGCACCAGACTCAGGATATAGTCTTTGTAAACGGTTGTAATTTCTAATTTAAACACGACAAAACCACTGTAGTTTCTCTTGAAAAATGAAACTCATCCAGCCTGGCGACAACCCACTGTAGTTCCTCTTGGGTGATAAATTTCATGCAGTCTGACAGTCTACTGTATGTACAAGGAAACAATATAGCAACAAGAATTTCCTCTTATAAATGTTTAACCGAGATAAAAAAAATCAATGCTGGGATAGTCAGTAACAACAGGAAATATATATTTTTTTAAAACTGAATTGCAGTAGTGAATAGCTTATTACAGGCTGAAAGACGCTTAGTGTGTGAATTATTGCCTCGTGAATGTGAGTATATATTTGGCAGCCTGTTAAGATAGATAAGATAAGATTTCGTTCGGATTTTTAACCCCGGGGGGTTAGCCACCCAGGATAACCCAAGAAAGTCAGTGCGTCATCGAGGACTGTCTAACTTATTTCCATTGGGGTCCTTAATCTTGTCCCCCAGGATGCGACCCACACCAGTCGACTAACACCCAGGTACCTATTTGCTGCTAGGTGAACAGGACAACAGGTGTAAGGAAACGTGTCGAAATGTTTCCACCCGCCGGGAATCGAACCCGGGCCCTCCGTGTGTGAAGCGGGAGCTTTAGCCACATAGGCTTATCTGGATAATAAGTAAATTATTAGTTTTAGGTGAGTTTGATAAAATATAAAAAGTTGTAAGATATACGTGCTTTGACGCATGCCTCCGTATTACCCCTTCCAAAAATATTTCATTTAACTCCAGCACTTACTCTTACGTTATAGTAAAGCACCAGTGTGGGGAAAAAAATAGGTTATGAGGCAAGCTTTAATTGAGATAACGTTTCGCTCTGTGTAAACTTTACCAAGCATGATAAATTTCTACACATAGCTAACTATTACTTCAATAAAAGCTTCACATGCAGCCTGCGTCTTTTTCACCGCTATTGCGACAGTACACCAGCTGGAGCCAGACAATATGGTAATGATCCACTCTTGTATTCCTTCCCGTACTATACATTCAATATATATTATGCTTGGATATATAGTTTTTATTATAACTGTAAGCTTTGTACCGACATATGCGCGCGACACTTCACAAACAAAATTAAAAAAGTGCCCCCGAAAATTATCTCGAAATCTATTAAATGCACACCTACATCTTGTGTCTACTGGCCAGCTACAACATTACGTAAGGCATCTTTCTAGGTTAAGTCAAGAGGACATAACTTACACTTCTAAGCCCCACAACAATGTTAGTGCACTAAAAGCTCGCAGTGATGTAAGCTTCAAGAATTCTCCTGATTGTTTTACCAAGATGTGGGAGGAGTTTTCCACACAAGTTTCTGCAAGGTTTGCATCCACTCGGGTCAGTTCAGCTTGGGAATGTTGTAAGTCAAGAACCTATCTTCTAAGATGCCACGCACTGCAGTTCCCTACCGTTACTAGGTGATATTTCACTGTAGGAGATGACTAAGTGGCACTCGTGAGCATCAAGTAATATTCCAAGAGGGCTACCACGGCGACCAGGACCTTGTGGTTGCCTACGTCTCACAGGAACCACTGGCCAACTTGTGAACCTCACAGACGTATCACTGATGCCACTTACACTGTGTGAACCTGCCCTCTCTCTCCTGCTCCCCTCACTGTGAGAGGTTCAAGGTGATAGCCGGCAAACCTCCGACCGGGAGCCTGAAATAGAACTACATTTGCCTTTACGAGAAACCTGTTACCAGCATCCAAGCAGGTGCCTCACGTTTTCTTTATTTCTCATAACAGTTATAGAAAGTGAATAATCTTTCATGATCAACTATGGTAAAAAACAATATGATTATATTTTTGGATAAATAGTTCAATCATGTTTAGCTTAAATTATCAGCATCCGAACAGGTGCCACGTTTTCTATGTTTCTTCTCGCTGTTATATAAAACTGACAGTATTTAATGACTTACTTTTGTAAATACGTTTAGGATTATATTTTGGATGAATAATTAGTAAGTTTATTCAGGTACAGGTACACATAAATAAAGTTACATAAATGATCATACATAGCAGCATATGTGAATGAGAGGTAATCAGGTTTTATATAAGGAAGGGAAGGGAAGGGCATTTCCAGTTCCTTGGACCAAGAACCCTTATCCTCCTGAAAATATAACTAGTTATTGATCATTTTATTTAGCTTAAATTTACAAATATTTTTACAAATTAAAAGATATATAATTTTCTATAATATTTACATTAAACATTAGTGTTAATATTTCATTTAACAATGTAAATAAGACACATAAGACATTTGACATACATTGTATAGCAGCGAAGAGGCGGGGTCAGGAGCTGTGATTCGACCCCTGCAGTCACAAATAAGGGAGTACATCTAGAGATGTATTTCTGTCAGCTGAGAGTTTAATCCCCATTTTAGAGATTAAATAAAGTATTACTATCTGATGGTGAATATGGCACATGCAACCCTAATGATCATAGTGTAGTCGATAGGCTTCAAACCACATTAACCATTTGACAGATAACATTAGTCCTACATAAACATGAAAATATATTGTTTTATTAATATATACAGTAGTGACAAGTAGTGATGACTTAACCTAGGATAACCCGACAAATCAAAATATTACCACTTTGTTATGGTTGTAGTTATGGTTCAACATTGTGTTTGCCATCCTGACGTTGGACTTTTTTATGATCTGAGGGAAGATAACATCTCTTAGCCTGTAAATTCAAGGGTATAAATAAAATCCCACAGTGTCTGCTATCATTTTTATAATGTATAGTAGTTTTCAGTTTACAGGTACAACACTGATATTATTGTACACATTTATTTCTATATATGACCCATAGCTTACATTTAGGTTGTAGTTGATAGAGATAAAAGCAATAATGGAAACTTACAGTGTGGCGTCTGTACATCAGGCTTTTTCATGTCTAACAAAGAAAGTTTATTCGGGTATAGGTACACATAAATACTTATATAAATTATCATACATAGCAGCATATGTGTAGATTATCTAAGATAACTCCAAAAACAAAGTCAGTGAGTGACTTATGTGTGAGCTAGCGCACTCAGCTCACACACTGAGGTCCGGAGTTCGAATCTTCGGTAAGGCTGGAAAACATTAGGACGTATTTCCATAAGACACCTGTTGTCCCTGTTCACCCATCAGTATAAAATTGGTATCTGGGTGTTAGTTGACTGGTGTGGGTCGCATCCTGGGACATTATTATTATAATCAAAAAGGAGCGCTAAACCAGCATCCTGGGACAAAACTGACCTAATTTGCGGGAAATGCTCAGCATGACAAGGGGCTTTCTGTATAGTGGTATGTCACTGATGTCAGCTATGGTCTGTATACCTTGTACATGTACTTGTAGTAAATAAAAATATTATTATTATTATTATTATTATTATTATTATTATTATTATTATTATTATTAAAAGTTAAAACAGCTAAGTAACTCAACTATACACAAATAACCAGCACATGTTTTTATCTAGGCTGGAATATTGCTGCACACTAACATCACCTTTCAAGGCAGGTGAAATTGCTGACCTAGAAAATGTACAGAGAACTTTCACGGCGCACATAACGGAGATAAAACACCTCAATTACTGGGAGCGCTTGAGGTTCCTAAACCTGTATTCCCTGGAACGCAGGAGGGAGAGATACATGATTATATACACCTGGAAAATCCTAGAGGGACTAGTACCGAACTTGCACACGAAAATCACTCACTACGAAAGCAAAAGACTTGGCAGACGATGCAACATCCCCCCAATGAAAAGCAGGGGTGTCACTAGCACGTTAAGAGACAATACAATAAGTGTCAGGGGCCCAAGACTGTTCAACTGCCTCCCAGCATACATAAGGGGGATTACCAATAGACCCCTGGCTGTCTTCAAGCTGGCACTGGACAAGCACCTAAAGTCAGTACCTGACCAACCGGGCTGTGGTTCGTACGTCAGTTTGCGTGCGGCCAGCAGTAACAGCCTGGTTGATCAGATCCTGATCCACCATGAGGCCTGGTCTCAGACCGGGCCGCGGGGGCGTTGACCCCCGAAACCCTCTCCAGGTAAACTTCCACTGGTTAAACCATCCTCTGTTTAACTAGCTCGCTAGTTAAACCATCAGCTGTGTAACTAGCTCACTAGTTAAACCATCCTCTGTTCACCCATCAGTTGTCCCTGTTCACCCATCAGTTGTCCCTGTTCACCCATCAGTTGTCCCTGTTAAGATAAGATAAGATAAGATTTTGTTCAGATTTTTAACCCCGGAGGGTTAGCCACCCAGGATAACCCAAGAAAGTCAGTGCGTCATCGAGGACTGTCTAACTTATTTCCATTGGGGTCCTTAATCTTGTCCCCGAGGATGCGACCCACACCAGTCGACTAACACCCAGGTACCTATTTGCTGCTAGGTCAACAGGACAATAGGTGTAAGGAAACGTGTCGGAATTTCCACCCGCCGGGAATCGAACCCGGGCCTTCCGTGTGTGAAGCGGGAGCTTTAGCCACCAGACCACCGGGTCACCCATCAGTTGTCCCTGTTCACCCATCGGTTGTTCCTGTTCACCCAACAGTTGTCCCTGTTCACCCATCAGTTGTCCCTGTTCACCCATCGGTTGTTCCTGTTCACCCATCAGTTGTCCCTGTTCACCCATCAGTTGTCCCTGTTCACCCATCGGTTGTTCCTGTTCACCCATCAGTTGTCCCTGTTCACCCATCAGTTGTCCCTGTTCACCCATCAGTTGTCCCTGTTCACCCATCGGTTGTTCCTGTTCACCCATCAGTTGTCCCTGTTCACCCATCAGTTGTCCCTGTTCACCCATCAATTGTCCCTGTTCACCCATCAGTTGTCCCTGTTCACCCATCGGTTCCTGTTCATCCATCAGTTGTCCCTGTTCACCCATCAGTTGTCCCTGTTCACCCATCAATTGTCCCTGTTCACCCATCAGTTGTCCCTGTTCACCCATCGGTTGTTCCTGTTCACCCATCAGTTGTCCCTGTTCACCCATCAATTGTCCCTGTTCACCCATCAGTTTAAAATAGGTACCTGGATGTTAGTCGACTGGTGTGGGTCGTATACTGGGACAGGACTGACCTAATTTGTGGGAAATGCTCAGCATAACAAGCGACTTTCTATATAATAGTACGTCATTGATGTCAGCTATGGTCTGTATACCTTGTGCATGTACTTGTAGTAAATAAAGATATTATTATTATTATTTAACTAGCTCACTAGTTAAACAAAGGATGGTTACATGTACTATGGTGTTTTAGGAATGTGATTTGTTGATAGGTATCGTCCTAGTTTGTAAAAGTCGCCATAGAGAGTTATTTAAAAGAGTGGTACATGTTTAAGACACATCCTTAGCTTGTTTGTGACGTATTAATATTGTGAGATTTTATGTTGACTTGTGAGACGGCTAGGCCGTGTTTCTTCGTTATTCTTGACTTCTACTTCCACATTTATCTAAATTTCCACTGTTGTTAAATATTACTACCGTGGATAATTTAAATGACAGATGTTATTTGAAAGTGAATAATTTGTTTTTTTAATTTAGGTTGTTGTTATTGATCCGATCGAAGTAAAATGATGAGGTAGTCAAAAGTTCACACATACGAACTAATGTTTACAACCTTTGCTGAGGAGGACGTGTGTTCATCTCCCTCACTCAGGTTCCTGCAAGTTTCTCTCACTCAGTCTCCATTACGTCTCCCTCACTCAGGTTCCTTCACATCTCCAGGTAGCTGCTGCCATCACTATAACGCTCTGACCACTTTGTTACAAGCTTCAATCAAACAGTCGCCTATAAATCAAAAGGTGAATATGTTGTTTAACTATTGGATTATCATAGGTTATTTATGTACATATACATTATGG
>NC_091352.1:2748277-2789542 GCF_038502225.1 Cherax quadricarinatus | reverse complement strand
TCTGCTCCTATCTTCTGCAAGGTTTGGATGGCACCAGCTACTCGTGCAGGGTAGACACACACAGCCCCACAAGTGATGCCAGCATCTTCCATACCCATGGCCTTCATTATGTCATCCCGGATGGGGTGTGCTGCTTTATGACACAGTCGTTGAACATTGACATTTGTGTCATCACCTGTTGAGTGAGGGAACATCAGCTGAAGAATTGGAAATTAAACATAATACTGTACAGGTAATTAGTGATCACGAACCTTCACTGTACGAGGAGAATTATAGGCACAAATGCTAGACAATTGCATATTTTCCTCTAATTTGTTAAGAAAATTAAAAATAAGTAATTATCAAAATAGAATAAAACTTTAATTTTATTTGAATACTATCTGACCTTCTTGAATATTAAAATTATCCTTTCAGGAAAAAAATAAGAACTCGTACAGAAATAATTTTGTTTTTGTTATTTATGCATTTATTTTAAACACACCAACCGTCTCCCACAGAGGCAGGGAGATCAAAAATGAGGAAATGCATTCACTATCACTCATTCAATTGCTGCATTGCCAAAAGTGCACCTACTTCACAGTTCTGATGATCCTCAAAACTGCAACATCCTCTCTCCTCCTTTAGAGTGGAGGCCCTGCATTTTCCACTTCCAGGACGCAAGTTCAACTAACTGTTTATCTAGGCAGAGGTAAACAAGTATAATTATCACACACAGTGTAAATTACCCGACTTGTTTGGGCTATCCTAGGTAATTTACACTGTATGATACTTTTAATTATGTGTACCCATACCTAAATAAACTCATTTAACTGCTTTCCCTGAGTCACTGCATAAACGTTACCTTGCTCATGCTCCAAGTTTAATCTGGCGACCAAGACCGCACTACCTAAGAGAGTGGTGCGACTGATGCACTACCTGAGTGTGTGGTGAGATCAATGTACTACCTGAGAATGTGGCAAGATCAATGCACCACCTGAGAGTGTGGTCAGATCTATGTACTACCTGAGTGTGGGTAGATTGATGCACTACCTGAGAGTGTGGTCAGATTGATGCACTACCTGAGAGTGTGGTTAGACTGATGCACTACCTGAGTGTGGTCAGATTGATGCACTACCTGAGTGTGGTCAGATTGATGCACTACCTAAGTGTGTGGTTAGATTGATGCACTACCTGAGTGTGGTCAGATTGATGCACTACCTGAGTGTGGTCAGATTGATGCACTACCTAAGTGTGTGGTTAGATTGATGCACTACCTGAGTGTGGTCAGATTGATGCACTACCTGAGTGTGGTCAGATTGATGCACTACCTGAGTGTGGTTAGATTGATGCACTACCTAAGAGTGTGGTTAGATTGATGCACTACCTGAGTGTGGTCAGATTGAAGCACTACCTGAGTGTGGTCAGATTGATGCACTACCTAAGTGTGTGGTTAGATTGATGCACTACCTGAGAGTGTGGTTAGATTGATGCACTACCTGAGAGTGTGGTTAGACTGATGCACTACCTGAGTGTGGTCAGATTGATGCACTACCTGAGTGTGGTCAGATTGATGCACTACCTAAGTGTGTGGTTAGATTGATGCACTACCTGAGAGTGTGGTTAGATTGATGCACTACCTGAGTGTGGTTAGATTGATGCACTACCTAAGAGTGTGGTTAGATTGATGCACTACCTGAGTGTGGTCAGATTGATGCACTACCTGAGAGTGTGGTCAGATCAATGCAGGTGACTGCTCTTAACAACCATGCTGCTTGCCACTGCTTCTTTACGGTGCGTTTTGTGCCCAAAGTCTCAGCTCGACGCTTCACTGCTGGCAGGTTGATCCTTACACTGTTCACCCATGACAAATCTGTTCAATGTTAAATAATTGAGTCACAATGCAAAGAATGTTTTACTAAATTATAAAAAAAGTTCCTTTCTGGAAAGAATGATAATCATGGCTAACTTTTTGAAACACAAAGTAACATATGAGCCAGTTTAGGAAGACAGCTAAAAGATACCTACAGAAAGGAAGGAGAGTGATTCATTGTATATGTACGTAACACTGGTGTACGTATTATTGTTCAGGTATATAACTCAGTTCACTTTATTCCTATTGCACCTTTTATTGTAACTCATTGTTGTACATATACTTGTAGAAATAAAGATTATTATGATTAAGATTACTATTATTATAATTGATTTTCACACAGTTGAGTTACTTAGTTACTTTAATTTTTATGGTAATAATCATGACTGATTTCTACTGTATCTTACATATTACAAGGACCCCAATGAAAATAAGTCACTGACTTTTTTGGGGTCATCTTGGTGGGTAATTTACACATGTTACTATATATAATAACTGCACCTAAATAAACTTACAGTGATACAAAATTCATTATCATCATTATTATTATGGGAAGCACAAAACCACATTTAACAGGCAGGGCCAGGAGCTGTGACTAAACCCCTGCAATCACATATAGGTGAGTACATGGGAAATGGAAGGCAATCGATCTTGGTCCAAGGAAATGAAAGATAGATCCAATTCCCTGGATGAAGAGCCCTTCCCTGACATCAAGGCCAGTACCTCACTTGATGACACTTTACTGGGTATCTTAGTTTCTCTTCTACATAATATAAAACCGCCGTAAAAAATGAAATTATACGAGTCATAAATAAGTTCCTAACTACCACTGTTAAGGTTATCTAATCAAAATTTATCATTGTTGCTTGTCTGAAATATCACATAACTCAATTATAAAAAAAAATCTGTATATTCACTGTATAACAAATTGTAAATTAAATAATAATAATAATAAATGTAAAAACATTTGTTGCAATAACATGAATTCACAAGAGGAACAGAAAGTTAAGTTTATTTAGGCACAGTTAGACATAAGTACAATTATCCTTTTGTTGTAAATATCTCCTTTTATTGTAAGTGCTTTTCACTAAGTAAGTTTTTATTCAGGTACAGGTACACATAAACAGTTACATATATTATCATACATAGCAGCATGTGTACATTACCCACCAAGATAACCAAAAAAAGTCAAAGTGACTTATTTCCATTGTGGGCCTTGACCTGTTTTAAGTTTTAAATAATAAGATATTACAAGAACCCCAATGGAAATAAGTCACTTAGACTTTTTCTAAGATTATCTTGGTCTGTACTCGACACATGTGCTGCTATGTATGATAATTGATGTAACTATTTATATGTACCTGAAGACAATTACTTCTCGTGTAAATTGCCCCTCAAGGAAGGTTCCTTGATGTTGGTGAGGGGCTCTTGATTTAGGGAATTGGATCTGTGCTCCAGTTCCCTGAATTAAGCCTGAATGCCTTCCACATCCCCCCCCCAGGCGCTGTATAATCCTCCGGGTTTAGTGCTTCCCCCTTGATTATAATAATAATAATAATAGTGTAAATTACCCTTCAGTTCTCTCAATGGTTACATTTTCCACAACTTGTCATACATTTCAGACCATCTGGCAGACGCACCACACACACATTATTATTATAAAGGGGAAGCACTAAACCCGTAGGATTATACAGCACCTGTGGGGGGGATGTGGAAGGTATTCAGGCTTAATTCAGGGAACTGAAGCACAGATCCAGTTCCCTAGATCAAGAGCCCCTCACCAGCATCAAGGAACCTTCCTTGAGGTGACTACACACACAACTTTGGATGTATGTCAAAAATATCAGTTAAAAGTAAATTTATAAAGGGGAATTAAATAACATTAACTGCTTACCAAGGTCTGCGCCTGGGTTCCTACTCGCCATCTTTATTACTGAATGATGCTTGATGGGTCCAGGAGCTGGAACTACCCTCCCCTTCCTTGGATCAAATTTAACTGCTTCATTCCACATGCGTTATATGACCCCCATGGGTTTAGCGCCTCCCCCTTAATATAATAATACTAATTAAAATAATAGCAGAGTAGAGGGACCAATCAGCGATGAGGTTTGGTGGGAGTGGCAGCTCTCAACCAATGATAACGCTACTTTAATAGTGTTGTCACTGACGTCACGGATGACCGGCCATGTTGAGTACTTAGAATTCGTAAACATGTGATTAATTAATCAAGTTTATTTAGGCACAGGTCACATAAGTTTAATTATCATAAATAATTGTAAATTACTTAGGCTAATCCCCAAAAAAGTCGAAGTGACTTATTTCCACTGGGGTCTTTGGTGATGTGTTTTAAAAAAAAAATGTGAATTATTTAGGCGCTTCTATTCTAAAATATTCACTTTTATAAACTAAAGAATACATTACCATCTTAACAAAGTAACACCTTGTAATATTTACTTGACACCTCGTGTACTGACTTTACGTAGCTGCTCTTCAACCAAATAAAAAAAAAGGTATGAAGTCAAGTTACAACTGATCAGTGAAGATCTACCTGGAGTTTACCTGGAGAGAGTTCCGGGGGTCAACGCCCCCGCGGCCCGGTCTGTGACCAGGCCTCCTTGTGGATCAGAGCCTGATCAACCAGGCTGTTGCTGCTGGCTGCACGCAAACCAACGTACGAGCCACAGCCCGGCTGGTCAGGTACCGACATTAGGTGCTTGTCCAGTGCCAGCTTGAAGACTGCCAGGGGTCTGTTGGTAATCCCCCTTATGTATGCTGGGAGGCAGTTGAACAGTCTCGGGCCCCTGACACTTATTGTATGGTCTCTTAACGTGCTAGTGACACCCCTGCTTTTCATTGGGGGGATGGTGCATCGTCTGCCAAGTCTTTTGCTTTCGTTGTGAGTGATTTTCGTGTGCAAGTTCATTACTAGCCCCTCTAGGATTTTCCAGGTGTATATAATCATGTATCTCTCCCTCCTGCGTTCCAGGGAATACAGGTTTAGGAACCTCAAGCGCTCCCAGTAATTGAGGTGTTTTATCTCCGTTATGCGCGCCGTGAAGGTTCTCTGTACATTTTCTAGGTCAGCAATTTCACCTGCCTTGAAAGGTGCTGTTAGTGTGCAGCAATACTCCAGCCTAGATAGAACAAGTGACCTGAAGAGTGTCATCATGGGCTTGGCATCTCTAGTTTTGAAGGTTCTCATTATCCATCCTGTCATTTTTCTAGCAGATGCGATTGATACAATGTTATGGTCCTTGAAGGTGAGATCCTCCGACATGATCACTCCCAGGTCTTTGACGTTGGTGTTTCGCTCTATTTTGTGGCCAGAATTTGTTTTGTACTCTGATGAAGATTTAATTTCCTCGTGTTTACCATATCTGAGTAATTGAAATTTCTCATCGTTGAACTTCATATTGTTTTCTGCAGCCCACTGAAAGATTTGGTTGATGTCCGCCTGGAGCCTTGCAGTGTCTGCAATGGAAGACACTGTCATGCAGATTCGGGTGTCATCTGCAAAGGATAAGTTAGGTAAGGTTTGTCAGGAAAGAGGACAAGTGTTTCCTGACGTGGATCTTAGTTATACGATGACCCACAGCTGGATAAATATAATCAAAAGAAGCGCTAAACCCACGAGGGTCACCCACAGCTGGAACTTTTGGCCATCTGACCGAGGCCTTTCACTGGCTTACCCTTCCACCCTTTAAAAATTATACTTATAATTATAATTACTGGCTAGTCAGTACCTGACCAGCTGGGCTGTGGTTCGTACGTTGGTTTACGTGCTGCAGCAGTAACAGCCTAGTTGATCAGATTCTGATCCACCACGAAGCCTGGTCACGGGCCGGGCCGAGGGGGTGACTACAGTGTACCTCAACTAAGAAATGACTGAAGGTGCTTTATAAGATGTCAGACCACTTACCAGTACAACGTATCCAGACTATGTTGACTAACTGGTATTTTTCACGTGGTCTCTTTCTGAAGATTGAAAAGGTTGCATTTAAAAATAACAAAATAAATTTAAAAGTTGTTATAGAAGTTATCACGTGTATGTGTTCATGTAACTTTAGTTACAAAATTGTTTTAATGACTTATTTTACACACACACACACACACACACACACACATATATATATATATATATATATATATATATATATATATATATATATATATATATATATATATATATATATATATATATATATATATATATATATATATATATATATATATATATATATATATATATATATATATATATATATATATATATATATATATTATTTTTATATATATATATATATAAACAATAATGTTTCAGTATCTTCACGGTAATTTAAAAATAATGAAGGTTTAACGAACTTCATACTATTTGCACTAGACATTATGGTTTAAATGTTATCATATATACCCAGTATGTTAACAATTTTATTAAACGTTTTCAGTGTATAGTAAATTATGTGGAATTTAGCCTAGGATAACCTGATAAAGAGACTATTTCCAAACAAGTGTTGACACGGCTCTGGTTACACATCTTTATATATTTTTAGAAGGTATGTAGTTATGTTAAAAAGAATCTAGTTAAAGCTTTAATATACACAAGACTTACATGAGATTTCAATTACGTTGAAACTTAAAAAAAATATTGTAATAAAAGCTTATCTCAACAGTATGGAATCTTCCACTCACAACACAATTCAACCAATATGAAACACTATGAAAAAAAAATTACAACAGACACGTAACACAATACACATACCATACAGCAACGTTGACACCAGTATAACATAATGAGTTTGCACTGAACCTGAAATATAACTGTGCAATAAGCTTACAGTGGTAGAGGGCGAAGGAATGCCTGAAGTTATTCACTTTCAGTTGCCACTTCTGAATCTGCAGGCAACCTTCAGTAGTACTTCCGTCATCAAGGTACTGCCAGATGGTCACCTGGTATCTCACCAGTGGGTCATCTGATATGCCCTAAGATAATTAAATTTTCAGTCTAGACAGATCCAATCACAACACTACCGACGGAAGCTACGTTGAAACAAGAATGATAGTGATTACTTTTGTCTAGCAACCGAATTTCCCAAGAGGGGAAAATAACCCTACTAATGAAGCCAAAAAAGAAAGGGAGAGTTGGGGTAATGAGATTCGACCAATGAAAGGAGAGAAGGGGCCCAAGAGTCCCTCCGCCGTATGTGAGGGTACCTGGGGACTCGCTGTGTGTCTCTATAGCTGATTACAATTATCCCTTCAAGTGATACTCGAGCCAAGGAATTAGGGCTACCCTCACCTTCCTCGGATCAAACATCATTATCACTCATCCCCTAGACACTGTATCATTCTTTTGAAATAAGGCTTATCAGGAAGCAGGACCGGTGTTCCCTGATACCAGTGAAGCTGAATATTAAAATGGTATAAAATACCGACAGGCTGTCACTTCATATTGTTTCAGACTATGGAGCAATACTCTTCTCCAGACTGAGGGACTGACCACCTCAAAACTTCAAGGGTGATGGACTGATTACATCGTCTTCACGTCTCTTCTATCAACTTTTCTGTACTCGACTGAAGAAGCCTACTGTGTAGGCGAAACGTTTCGAAATAAAGATACCTAACTGTTGCATATGTCTTACCTATCAGTGGAGTTCCCAGTCATCTGATCGAGGCCTCTACTCGAGTTTAAATGCTTTCCCATGCTAATAACTCTTTATTAATATTTATAATAATTATACTAACATTACAATATTTCTTCTAATACTAATTTAATGAATCCTCCCTCCCAGTTATATTAAAAATAATAATTACACCTATCATTGATCACCGAATACAGAAAAAATTAAGATCTATTATTAAAAATATTCTTTCAAATTTGTATAGACCAATTACAGCCACTTGCAGAGAGCGAAGTTTAGCGGAATGTGGTGGTGAGATTATTTTATTCACAAAAAAACGTGCTAAACCCACATGTTTGGGTCACAACTGATCAAGAAAAAAAGGTACATTAGGTCAGTATACATTTAAGCGGAAATGAAAGTGCCCTGTGAGAATGTATATTTATTCAAGTATAAACTTTTTCTGAGTACTAGTCATTACAACATAAATCACGTCAAGATTTTGAGTTCGAGAAGCTTAAAGAAAGATTATAATATAAAGAAAAATAATGCTTTATGAAAGCAGTACAATTTTCTGAATAACTTCAGGGGGCTTTGTACTCTACAAGATATATTGACATAATTTTTTTCATTCAACTCAAAATTACATAAACCTCCGTTCGTTAAATATAAACATTCGACCTTAATGAGTTCTCGTTTTTTCATCAAATACTGAAAATTGTTATCTGAAGATAAGAAAAAGTGAATGTTTTACAACATAAACTAACAAGGTATATATAAAACAGGCAGATCAATTAATATTTTTCATCCCTTCAAAGGGTGGTGACTTGATGATGGTGAAAGACTTGATCCAAGGAGTTTTAAGTCTGCGTCTGTTTCCTTGGATGAAACTTGATAACATCCCATTCCCCAGGTGCTGTATGACCTTCATTAATATAATAAATATCTACCTATATATTGGTGGTATAAATCCTGCACGATAGCGCTGGTACTGGAATTATTAGGTTACTTTCTTAATAATTATCACCATTTACTATTCTGATCTTAACTCACTGAATCTGTTCGTCTTATTACTTAGTGACTAAAGTTTGACTCAGTGGTAGCGGTCACTGATCTAGTATTATTACAAACATGGAGAAGCGATAAAGTAGTGAATGTTATACACTGAATGGGAACTGGAAGACAATCATGTTTGTTATGAAGGAGAGGGTAGCTCAATTTCTTAGAGCAAGAACGCTTCACCTGCTTTTGAAAGGTTATGGCCTGGGGTGTAATGATGGATTTTTGATGTTCTACAATCGTGGTAACAACATTGCGATGAATTCTTTCACTCAACTTGGTGATGTACGGATGGGGGTGATGCAGCGAGTGAGTGAATCTTGGCGTGGAGTGTGCTGATGGCGTCCTGATGCTTGACGATCTGTTGCTCGTGGTATTGCACCTTGTCTTGGTGTGTGAGTATGATGTCGCGATGGAAGGCTGCTTCCTGCTGGTGCTCCCTGATGTGTTCCTCGTGGGAGGTGATACTATCCAGGTAGGCGTTGAGGGCTGTCTCTCCTACCACGTGGTTACTCTCTCTCAGCTTAGCACGTAGTTGCTTCAGCTGCTCCTGTTCCTACACCAGAAGGACAACACATAATGTTAGATATATGTTGATGGTCCCTGGGATCATTGCCCCAGCGGCCCCGTCTCAGCCCAGATCCAAAAATGAAATATTACAGAAATAAGAAGTGTGAAGAACCACATACAGTAAAGTGCCTAACTTTATTGTAAGTACATTAATTTTCTTTATTACTAAAGGGGAAGAGCTAAACTCGCAAGGATTATACAGCACTTGGGAAATGGGAAGTAATTAGATTTCATCTGAGGAAGGGGAAGGCCACTCGAATTCCTTGGATCAAACTTGAATACAGCCCGTTCCCCAGGAGCTGTAGGATCCTTACGGGTTTAGCGCTTCCCCATGACTATAATAATAACAAGTTCTCATTCACATGTTTGACCTGGTCTGAGCCAGGTCACCACCACTGTCGTCATCACCCCACCATCACCTTCATCACCACTTCCACCATCATGTTGGTTACTGCAGGTCGGAAGAGCATAAAAAATCTGAGGAAAATGCATAACGCTAATTATGCAGTTGACGCTTGACTTTGACCGCTGGAGTGGTAAATACTGTGACACCGTGTGGCGGAGGGAGGTGGGGCAGAAGGGAGTGTGGAGGCGGGAGGGAGAGCAAGGTGGGTGGGTGGGTGTGTGTGGTGGATCAAGATGGAAGGGAACTGGGAGTATGGTCGAGAGGTGGGAGTGTGGTGGAGAGAGGTGGGTGTTTGGTGGAGAGTGGGTGATGGAGGGGTAAGGTGGGGTTGGAGAGTGTGTCGGGGTGGAAGAGGGAGCGGCAGGAGTCTGAAGTGAGTAGTGGGGAGAGAGGCTTTAAGACGTCAGGGTGTGTGGGGAAAGAAGAGATGAAAGAAGCAGGGAGGAGGAAGAGTTTGGAATTAAGAAAATTAGGTGAATTAGGACAGCAAGAAAAGTTTAAGGAAGAAAGAAAATAAATTGGGGAAATAAGAACGAATGGAGGAACAGGATGGAGATATGCAAGAAACGACAAAGCACTGCATAGGAAGATAAAATATTCGAAGTAGAAAATTCAAATATAGTGAAGAAAAAACTGCGATTATGACAAGCCTAGTGGAACCTCGTAACACTGTTAAATGCGACAGCCAGAAGCCAGAGACAAGTGTTAATTAGGTTATGTATCAGAGCAGGGCTTCTTTTTTTGAGAGAGCAAATTGTATCAGGCTCTCTGGAGTTCAGTGCGCCAGATATGAGAAGGAAAAAGAAAAATATTTTGGTAAGGTTCGCTCACAAGCACTCGTATACTTAAATCAGATACATACACACATCCACGCATTTTAATACATGGATTCAACAACAGAGATGACCGAGCTCAACAAATAGGTTAGGGAGAAAGAAAGCTACGCTAGTTAATTGAAGTGAATAGGCAAGGCCTAAGAACTAAGCTGAACCTCCAAAGGCACATATTAAAAGAACGGCCTTTATAAACCTTAACGAGGGATCCTTCAGAGCTAATGATCATGTATGTATGGCCGATGCTTAAATAATGTAGCACCAGCGTAGAGCCATCAGAAAAAAATATAGAAACATTCAAACACTTGTCACGGAGAAGCGCTAAACCCAAATGTGGATAAATTATGAATTGAAAACCACGGTAATGTGCCTTTTTATTCTTCTATACACGCACACACCCACTATTATTATATTCACAAGGAGCGCTAAAACCGTAGGGGTCATCCAGCCCCTGGGAATGGGAGGCACTCAAGTTTGATCCGAAGATGGTTAGCACGCGTCCCCTTGAGGGGACACAGTAATTCCAGATTTAGAGACACTACCATCTGAAGAGTAACACTCATACCGTCAGTGTAACGTCCTACTACTCCCACTAATATACTGACACCGTCAGTGTAACGTCTTACTACTCACACTAATACACTGACACCGTCAGTGTAACGTCTTACTACTCACACTAATACACTGACACCATCAGTGTAACGTCCTACTACTCACACTAATACACTGACACCATCAGTGTAACGTCCTACTACTCACACTAATACACTGACACCGTCAAGTGTAACGTCCTACTACTCACACTAATACACTGACACCGTCAAGTGTAACGTCCTACTACTCACACTAATACACTGACACCGTCAAGTGTAACGTCCTACTACTCACACTAATACTCGCACCGTCAAGTGCAACGTCCTACTACTCACACTAATACTCACACCGTCAGTGTAACGTCCTACTACTCACACTAATACACTGACAGACACCATCAGTGTAACGTCCTACTACTCACACTAATACACTGGCACCGTCAGTGTAACGTCCTACTACTCACACTAATACACTGACACCGTCAAGTGTAACGTCCTACTACTCACACTAATACACTGACACCGTCAAGTGTAACGTCCTACTACTCACACTAATACACTGACACCGTCAGTGTAACGTCTTACTACTCACACTAATACACTGACACCATCAGTGTAACGTCCTACTACTCACACTAATACACTGACACCATCAGTGTAACGTCCTACTACTCACACTAATACACTGACACCGTCAAGTGTAACGTCCTACTATTCACACTAATACACTGACACCGTCAAGTGTAACGTCCTACTACTCACACTAATACTCGCACCGTCAAGTGTAACGTCCTACTACTCACACTAATACTCACACCGTCAGTGTAACATCCTACTACTCACACTAATACACTGACAGACACCATCAGTGTAACGTCCTACTACTCACACTATTACATTGACACCGTCAGTGTAACGTCCTACTACTCACACTAATACACTGACACCGTCAAGTGTAACGTCCTACTACTCACACTAATACACTGACACCATCAGTGTAACGTCCTACTACTCACACTAATACACTGACACCGTCAAGTGTAACGTCCTACTACTCACACTAATACACTGACACCGTCAAGTGTAACGTCCTACTACTCACACTAATACACTGACACCGTCAAGTGTAACGTCCTACTACTCACACTAATACACTGACACCGTCAGTGTAACGTCTTACTACTCACACTAATACACTGACACCATCAGTGTAACGTCCTACTACTCACACTAATACACTGACACCATCAGTGTAACGTCCTACTACTCACACTAATACACTGACACCGTCAAGTGTAACGTCCTACTATTCACACTAATACACTGACACCGTCAAGTGTAACGTCCTACTACTCACACTAATACTCGCACCGTCAAGTGTAACGTCCTACTACTCACACTAATACTCACACCGTCAGTGTAACATCCTACTACTCACACTAATACACTGACAGACACCATCAGTGTAACGTCCTACTACTCACACTATTACACTGACACCGTCAGTGTAACGTCCTACTACTCACACTAATACACTGACACCGTCAAGTGTAACGTCCTACTACTCACACTAATACACTGACACCATCAGTGTAACGTCCTACTACTCACACTAATACACTGACACCGTCAAGTGTAACGTCCTACTACTCACACTAATACACTGACACCGTCAAGTGTAACGTCCTACTACTCACACTAATACACTGACACCGTCAAGTGTAACGTCCTACTACTCACACTAATACACTGACACCGTCAAGTGTAACGTCCTACTACTCACACTAATACACTCACACCGTCAGTGTAACGTCCTTCTACTCCCAGTAATACACTCACACCGTCAGTGTAACGTCCTTCTACTCCCAGTAATACACTCACACCGTCAGTGTAACGTCCTTCTACTCCCAGTAATACACTCACACCGTCAGTGTAACGTCCTTCTACTCCCAGTAATACACTTACACCGTCAGTGTAACGTCCTACTACTCCCACTAATACACTCACACCGTCAGTGTAACGTCCTACCACTCACTCCACCCACCTCCACTGAGTCACCAATAATTGATTAATCAGTCAGTGCCACCCACTCACCTTCTTCCTAAAATACTGTTCTTCCATGACGACACCTCTCTTACCCATGGCCCCACCGGCATCTCTCACAGCGCCACCAGTGCCGCCACCAGCGCCAACTCCTGATCCAGCTACATCACCCAGCTTCATCACCCATCTCATGGATGGAGACACAATGTTAAATACACCAATGAAATTATATTTATTTTACGAGATGAAAATACATAAATGTTTTTACTTAGCATGAATCAATTTCATAGTATAATTATACTATTGCTTTATTATTATTTTTTAATATTAACCTATAAGCTGTGAGGGCGCTGCTGGTGAAGGGCTCTTTATCAGAGGTGTTGGAGCTACCCTCTACTGCTTAGCATCAAATCTGATTACTTCTTGTTCCACAAGTACATGACTTCATGTTTATAACAGACAGCCTAATAAATAGGCGCCTAATCTAACCTAATCTTTAGCTTAACCTAACCTAACCTTATCTAGCTGTATCATATACCCTTATCGCCCGTTATGGAAAAGGAAGAATGCTAGATGCCAAGTTAGAATAGATCTTGCATTATAAAATAATTTACATTTCTTGTATATAAGTCTCCTAGTAATTGAACCTGATGTTATTTTAGTCATTTTCAATTCAATATATTGCTTAAGCAACTCTAACCTAGCCTATTGTAATCTAACTTAGCCTTTTAGCACCTTAACTAACCTAACTTTCCGGAAAACTTTCTAATTTATTTTTAAACAAAATTCCAACACTGTGGGCAATAACCATGAACAAATAAATATAATTCTGAAAGATTTTATTTTTACACATTTATAGTAATGATAATAACTGCTGCGACAGCTGCTACCTCCTACACCGCCACTCCTAAAACTGGGAAAGTATTAAATAATAATTCAATTGAAAACCCAACAAGAGATTAAAATATTTATTACTAAATAATAAGCACTTAGCTTAATCACTCAGTATATCTAACTCCAAATTCTATAATAAAATCTTCCTAAAATAGCCAATGGAGCCTTCATAAGTTAATCAGCATTAACTGGTCGGCTAAATTAGCATTGAAATCAATGTTACTTAGTGAACTCCCTTGGGGGGGGGGTGATGTCGGTGAAAAGCTCGTGATCCAAGGAAATGGAGCTACACTACTTCACAGAATCAAACTTGATTATCTACCCCTCCCAGGATCAGAATGGCCTCTGCGAGTCTTACACTTCCCTATAAATATTCGTGACAATATGAAATTAATATTATATACCAGAATTAAAGAATTATAATAAACGATATTAATAAATTGTTGAAGTGCGAAAAATTATGCTAAATACTGTGTATCCATCATTATAATACAGGCAGCCAAGTATGATTAATTATACTGGCATTATTATATCGAACTGAAAACTTAATAAAAATATTTACATTATAATATTGACAGCAGGACCAAAAAATGTCAAATTATATCCGACACTGCGCTCTTAGATGAGGTCGCCTTGATGCTGAAGGGCTCTTGATCCAAAGAGATGGAGCTACTCTCCCCTTCTTCGGGCCCAACCTTCTAATGAATTTAATAAGACCGATACATATAATTTCCACCATAAAATGCTTAATATGATTACTTAATATTTAAAATTAAAAAGAACCTTTACTCTTAAAATAAATTTTCTGAATAAAATATATGGAAATTACAAAAAATTGAAGCCATTGTAAGTAAAGTCTATTATGAACTAACTATTAAAATATCCAATGTGTAAGATAAATGTCTTATTAAAGCTAAATAAATGAATACTTGACAAATATAGCAGCTTTGATGACCATAATTATAAAATTTTAGTCATAGTCTGAAAAAAATATAAATATTAGGAATTCCAAAGCAGACATAATTATTATTATTAAATTCAAAGGGGAAGCTCTGAACCCACAAAGGTTATGCAGTGCCTCAGACATCGAAGGCAATCAGGTTCAATTTGAGGATGGAGAGGGTAGCTCCAGTTCCTTGGATCAAGTGCCCTACACCAGCCTCAAGGCACCGCCATGAAAGAACTAACTGAACATAGAGAAAATATCACTCCACATTTATTCCGTTTTTAAAAACTGCAATGCATTAATTTATGAACTGATGGAATACATGTAACAAACATATATACATATTATTTCTCGAATGATGAACAGTTTTCTGGTTACAATAACATTATAAATTTGACTCCATAATTTCGAAGATGTCAGCCTAGTTACCTAACGAAACTAAAAATTGTCCTGTTCCTCCCCTAAAAAAATGCTATACCATTGGTGTGTACAAAATACATAAACGTATTAATAACCAGAGAATCCACAGTAAGCACATAATTCAAAATTACTCGTCTGGTATAAGCAACATTTATAAGAAAATAAAGTCGGTTAGCCATTTGCGACCCAGAATTAAGCCCCTCGACGATGGTAAAATAACACTTTCACACAAATTCTGACAGAGGCAACATAAATTATAGATGATATATAGTTACAGTACAACCAAAATATGTTGTATGTATACTCACAAGGTGAGTGGTGACCGAAGACCAGAGAAGGACTTGAAAATGATCCACATTGCCATGGTGACACTCTCCCTCTGACACCTTGATGATCACTGATGACCACAGCTCAACACTCTTCTTATATCTCGCTTTTGTTCCAGAAAAAACCTTCCCTTAAACGAATCTGCTTCGACTTCCTGCTCATTTATGCAACATTGCAAGCTCCTGATGATGTGCTGATTCCAATACGAAGGGCCTAGAGCTGTTATTAAAAAACCCTGTGGTTTTTAATAATAGCCATATATATATATATATATATATATATATATATATATATATATATATATATATATATATATATATATATATATATATATATATATATATATATATATATATATATATATATATATATATATATATATATATGCAAAACAACCACTGTGAAAGAAGAGAGAAGTTACAAGCGCTTTCGCGACTACTCACATTATCAAGGAATAGGTAATGATTTGAAATACCCAAGAAATGTAATTGATAAATCTTTTAAAGTTGCTAGAAATACATTTTGCAATCCAAAAAGGGACAACCAGCCTTATTCAACTAAAAATATGTTGGTTCTCCCTTACCATGAAAACTTGGTTGATATGCCTTCTCTTATTAAGACTTTTAATATTAAAGTTGTATTCAAAAATCTTGATACAGTAAAAAAAATTTTGATAAAGAATTCCCCCCAAAATGCTGATGTATGTGTCTATAAGATTCCTTGTAAAATTTGCGATAAAGTTTATTACGGTCAAACTGGTAAAAATCTCGAACTAAGATTAAAACAACATAAATATAGCATTAGAACTGGACAAAATTCCAATGCTCTGTTTATTCATGTAAGAGATTTTAACCATCCAATTGATTTTCAAAAAGTTGAGAAAGTAGTATCAAGCAAGTCCATGGTCGACAGGAATATAATTGAATCTTGTTTCATAAAAAGCAGTTTTGACAATAATTTGAATATTTCCTTTGGTTTATATAAATTAGATCCATTTATAATTAATAGAATTTGGGAAGAATTTAATAATACATTGGACAAATAATAATTTTTTAAATTTCTTATTTCTTGGGTAGAATAGTTTGTTGGTGGGTTGTATGAAGGACCTGTCTAGTTCGGCCGCGGGCCTGCTGTCTCGCGTCAGGTGTTTCGTTGTTGTGGGATCTGATAGTGAGGTGTGGGCTACCCCTTTATATACCTTCCTTTGATGCTTTACTTTCATTGTTCCTTGATAATGTGAGTAGTCACGAAAGCGCTTGGAACTTCTCTATTCTTTCACAGTGGTTGTTTTGCATGTTCTGAAATCACCTATTTACTGTGATCTTATTGCATATATATATATATATATATATATATATATATATATATATATATATATATATATATATATATATATATATATATATATATATATATATATATATATATATATATATATATATAAATATATATATATATATATATATATATATATATATATATATATATATATATATATATATATATATATATATATATATATATATGGCTTGGTTCTATATAGTCATCGACTCTTCTATCTTATTTTAACATACATGAGGTGACAAAAGCTATATTTTGTGAGTGAGAGAGAGAGAGAGAGAGAGAGAGAGAGAGAGAGAGAGAGAGAGAGAGACAGACAGACAGACAGACAGACAGACAGACAGACAGACAGACAGACAGACAGACAGACAGAGACAGAGACAGTGACACAGAGAGAGACACACAGAGAGAGACAGAGAGAGACAGAGACACAGAGAGACACGGGGGACAGATATTGCCCTCCCATCAGTAAAACTTTTTTCATCTGGATGGACCATACAAGGCCAGCACTGACATGCCAAGTTTCCTGGAATTAAAAACATTCCAATTTTTTTTTCAAATATTTGCCCCCTCTTTGAAAAAGGGAACTGCGTGACAAATACTGACGCAATATGTAAATCAAATTAACACTTCAAAAGTTGATTCTAACATATGAGTTCAATTTCCAAGAAAATTTAACGGAAGCTCTGTCATACTCAATATATGAAGTCCAGTATATATATATAAATATATATATATATATATATATATATATATATATATATATATATATATATATATATATATATATATATATATATATATATATATATATATATATATATATATGTATATATATATATATATTTATATATATATATATATATATATATATATATATATATATATATATATATATATATATATATATATGTATGTATATATATATATATATATATATACTGTCATGGAGAGGTTATGTCAGTGTAGTAATTGTAACTAATTGAGGTGCAAGTCCAAGGACCGAGAGAACTGGTCTTTTTCCCCACTGCTGCTCTAATTCACTGTTCTTCTCTCGAATTTCTAAATTCTAAATAAGTTGGAATGGGCTGAATTGTTAACAATAATGGTGTGTTGCCGGGGGATATCGGTCAGTGAATCATCTAATTAAAAATAAATTATATTTCTGGGTTCGCTGGCCGGCAGCACAATAGCCTCACTGATAAACTAAATTATATACATTTCCCTTAATAATAAATTATCACGTTTTTTTAAACCATCACATTTAAAATTAGGTATTACTGCTATAAGCTTATGTGACACACTTGATGCAAATTCACTGTGAGATATATATATATATATATATATATATATATATATATATATATATATATATATATATATATATATATATATATATATGCAAGGAATTCGCGAGAGCATGCGAAATATACACAAACACTGATCTCTGGCTGAAGGAGACTCGAACCTACGAACCTTAGGACAAGGTACGCAGTGCTTTACCAATCTACCCACACTGGACCAATACCTTGGCGTGTAGCATGAGCTACACGTTTGATCCAAGGCAGCCAGCTTTCAGGGAGAAGGCTTACAGCTTTTCATCTCATCCCCTGCATGCATCAGCCTTACTAGAGATTTGAACAATGCAAGGAATTCGCGAGAGCATGCGAAATATACACAAACATTGTTCAAATCTCTAGTAAGGCTGATGCATGCAGGGGATGAGATGAAAAGCTGTAAGCCTTCTCCCTGAAAGCTGGCTGCCTTGGATCAAACGTGTAGCTCATGCTACACGCCAAGGTATTGGTCCAGTGTGGGTAGATTGGTAAAGCACTGCGTACCTTGTCCTAAGGTTCGTAGGTTCGAGTCTCCTTCAGCCAGAGATCAGTGTTTGTATATAAATATATATATATATATATATATATATATATATATATATATATATATATATATATATATATATATATATATATATATAACAAGCGATACAAGATGCAAAACAACCACAGGGGGAATTGAATGATTGCAAAAAAATTGAATGTTGCAAAAAAACCCACATCATCAGGATCTTGCAATGTTGCAGAAATATGTAGGAAGTCCAAGCAGATTCGTTCAGAGGAACGTTTTAGCTCGAACAAAAATTATTTTTAGCGAGAAATACTTGGCCGTAATAATTACGAGTCGGTATTGTGACAAAGAGAAAAATGTTGATTCATACCAACAATTATCTATGTCTTAGACGAACAACAACATATATATACATCAAAGAGCTGAGCTTAGAAAATATTATTTTGCTGCAAATAGCTTAATGTTTATTTTCGAATGCCCAGGAATAATATCATATATTAAAATTAAGACGAAAGGCTGCTTGCTCCTTGTCATGAAGTAAAACTGAGTTTTTAACTGGTAAAGGAAATGAAGGAGTTCATCTACTGACAGATAAATACAATTTAAATAAGAAATAAATCCCTTGATGTCTGTTCCCATCACAAAGTAATATGTGTAATATGATGGTGTAATGAATTACACCTTACGAATATAATTAAGAGACATGAATGGCACAAAAAATAAAGAGGGGTCTGTAGATTTCGGCCTTGAGCTGAAGCCCCCTTCATGAGATAGGGCCCTTTTCTGCAGATGAAGGCTTCAGTTAGAGGTCAAGGAATGCAGGCTAGAATGTGTTCACCCGCAGTTCATGCAATGAGGATCTCAGACGTGGGGATGGAAAGGAGTATTGGCAGCTTTGGAAGTCGTATATCATGGTGGACTGTGTGGTGGGACTCCGGGGAGAGGAGGTGAGATGGATGAAGAAATGGGGTGTGGGGAGAGAAGGTGAGAGGGAAGGGGAGAGGAAATGGCGAAAAAAAGGAAGAGGAAAGAAAGTGGACTGGGATAAGCTGGAAGGGAAGTAAATTAGGATGAGGTGAAGGGGAAAGGGAGGGAGATAGAAGTGGGTAGATAGGAGAAATCGTCATGGAAGAGGATGAACAGCGATGACTAAAGTAAAGTTGTCGGAAGAGTAGGAGGAAAAGTGGATGGTGAAAGACAGAACTCAACTGATAAGAGCCAGATACTCTTACATGACCTGGTCACTGCTGCCCCTCAGGGAGGTATCCTGTGTCCACTATACCAGCATATTTCATCTGAGATATAATATAACTTAGTTTAATAAAGAACTACCCTCCTGCCTTCCCTTCCAACACCATTCAAGTGATGGATGTAACAATCTGGAAATATCCCGCCTGGTTTTATTAATATTTATTAATCGAGTTAATTCGTAGGCACTGGAGGGTCAGTAAATGATCAACTCTTTGCAAGGGAACTAGTATACGTATAAGAACTATTAACAAATACACAGGAAAATAATACTAAGTGCATAATGAATGAGATCAGGTTTAGTAGTAATAAATGGCTGTTAATGAATAATGAATGCAATTAGAAGTTTAAAAGATCTTTTATCTGTTATATCACGTGATTAATGAGAAAGAAAAGGCCTGCAATCCTACCTGAGTGCAAAATATTTAAAAGGCTTCTGTCGCATTCGTAGCATGTCACTGACTTGCTGGATGGGTCTGCAATCCTGCCAGAGTGCAAAATATTTAATAGCTTTCTGCTTCACACTCACAGGATGCCACTGCCTCCCTGAATGGTGACTGCCTCCCTGAATGGTGACTGCCTCCCTGAATGGTCACTGCCTCCCTGAATGGTCACTGCCTCCCTGAATGGTGACTGCCTCCCTGAATGGTCACTGCCTCCCTGAATGGTCACTGCCTCCCTGAATGGTCACTACCTCCCTGAATGGTGACTGCCTCCCTGAATGGTGACTGCCTCCCTGAATGGTGACTGCCTCCCTGAATGGTGACTGCCTCCCTGAATGGTCACTGCCTCCCTGAATGGTGACTGCCTCCCTGAATGGTCACTGCCTCCCTGAATGGTCACTGCCTCCCTGAATGGTCACTACCTCCCTGAATGGTGACTGCCTCCTTGAATGGTCACTGCCTCCCTGAATGGTGACTGCCTCCCTGAATGGTCACTGCCTCCATGAATGGTGACTGCCTCCCTGAATGGTCACTGTCTCACTGGATGGTGACTGCCTCCCTGAATGGTGACTGCCTCCCTGAATGGTCACTGCCTCCCTGAATGGTCACTACCTCCCTGAATGGTCACTGCCTCACTGGATGGTCGCTGCCTCCCTGAATGGTCACTGCCTCCCTGAATGGTCACTGCCTCCCTGAATGGTGACTGCCTCCCTGAATGGTCACTACCTCCCTGAATGGTCACTACCTCCCTGAATGGTGACTGCCTCCCTGAATGGTCACTGCCTCCCTGAATGGTCACTTCCTCCCTGAATGGTCACTGCCTCCCTGAATGGTCACTGCCTCCCTGAATGGTCACTTCCTCCCTGAATGGTGACTGCCTCCCTGAATGGTCACTGCCTCCCTGAATGGTCACTACCTCCCTGAATGGTGACTGCCTCCCTGAATGGTCACTGCCTCCCTGAATGGTCACTACCTGCCTGAATGGTGACTGCCTGCCTGAATGGTCACTGCCTCTCTGAATGGTCACTACCTCCCTGAATGGTGACTGCCTCCCTGAATGGTCACTGCCTCCCTGAATGGTCCATACCCCCGGCCGGGATTGAACCCGCGGTCATAGTCTCAAAACTCCAGCCCGTCGCGTTAGCCACTAGACCAGCTAGCCACATAAGATTCATCCAACTAGGTATATTTCTACACCATAGGAAGGTTAGCACAGGCACCACTGTGACCACAAATGCAAGTTTTTACAGACGAATCTCCAGCTAGCGTGGCCGTGACGAACTCTAGCTCAAGTCCCTTCACTGCCGTCAACATGACTCAAGAAATCGTAATGACACGATTGCAAACAAACCATACCCCCGGCCGGGATTGAACCCGCGGTCATAGAGTCTCAAAACTCTAGCTGGAGAATCGTCTGTAAAAACTTGCATTTGTGGTCACAGTGGTGCCTGTGCTAACCTTCCTATGGTGTAGAAATATACCTAGTTGGATGAATCTTATTGTGGCTAGCTGGTCTAGTGGCTAACGCGACGGGCTGGAGTTTTGAGACTCTATGACCGCGGGTTCAATCCCGGCCGGGGGTATGGTTTGTTTGCAATCGTGTCATTACGATTTCTTGAGTCCCTGAATGGTCACTACCTCCCTGAATGGTCACTGCCTCACTGGATGGTCACTGCCTCCCTGAATGGTCACTACCTCCCTGAATGGTCACTGCCTCACTGGATGGTCACTGCCTACCAGCTTACTACCTACACGTTTACTACAAGCCATTTAAATACCAAACGGAAATGACGAATCGCCATAGTTTGATATTAAACATCTGGAAGTCAACCAAATTTGGACTTGTCATTGATACAAATTTATGCTCAGTACCTCACGACAACGAAAAAAAATGTACAGTTATGAGACAAAATTCTGAAAATTGCAAGATATTCCTGGAGCCTTGAAGATTGTCTGGTAATCAGAGACGAGGAAAGTGAAATTTGCATGCAATATCCTTGATGTATAAATTACAGCCTCGCAGGAAAAACTTTTTCACTGCTGTGCTATTACGCAGCTGCGCACTGTGCATGTTGCTTGTTTCTGTGCAATACGAGAAATTATCGAGGGAGAATTTCCAGAAGGAAGGAGCAAGAGAAATGAAAGTGTCCAAATACGTGAGTTCTGATGAATTAGCTGACGGGTGGGTAAGTTTGTTATTGTTAATATATGTTAGTGTTACTCTGGTCATAATGTAGATGTTACTCTGGTCATAATGTAGGTGTTACTCTGGTCATAATGTAGGTGTTACTCTGGTCATAATGTAGGTGTTACTCTGGTCATAATGTAGATGTTACTCTGGTCATAATGTAGGTGTTACTCTGGTCATAATGTAGGTGTTACTCTGGTCATAATGTAGGTGTTACTCTGGTCATAATGTAGGTGTTACTCTGGTCATAATGTAGGTGTTACTCTGGTCATAATGTAGGTGTTACTCTGGTCATAATGTAGGTGTTACTCTGGTCATAATGTAGGTGTTACTCTGGTCATAATGTAGGTGTTACTCTGGTCATAATGTAGGTGTTACTCTGGTCATAATGTAGGTGTTACTCTGGTCATAATGTAGGTGTTACTCCGGTCATAATGTAGGTGTTACTCTGGTCATAATGTACTTGTTACTCTGGTCATAATGTAGGTGTTACTCTGGTCATAATGTACTTGTTACTCTGGTCATAATGTAGGTGTTACTCTGGTCATAATGTAGGTGTTACTCTGGTCATAATGTAGGTGTTACTCTGGTCATAATGTAGGTGTTACTCTGGTCATAATGTAGGTGTTACTCTGGTCATAATGTAGGTGTTACTCTGGTCATAATGTAGATGTTACTCTGGTCATAATATAGGTGTTACTCTGGTCATAATGTACTTGTTACTCTGGTCATAATGTAGGTGTTACTCTGGTCATAATGTAGGTGTTACTCTGGTCATAATGTAGGTGTTACTCTGGTCATAATGTAGGTGTTACCATAATGTAGGTGTTCTGGTCATAATGTAGGTGTTACTCTGGTCATAATGTAGGTGTTACTCTGGTCATAATGTAGGTGTTACTCTGGTCATAATGTACTTGTTACTCTGGTCATAATGTAGGTGTTACTCTGGTCATAATGTAGGTGTTACTCTGGTCATAATGTAGGTGTTACTCTGGTCATAATGTAGGTGTTACTCTGGTCATAATGTAGGTGTTACTCTGGTCATAATGTAGGTGTTACTCTGGTCATAATGTACTTGTTACTCTGGTCATAATGTAGGTGTTACTCTGGTCATAATGTACTTGTTACTCTGGTCATAATGTAGGTGTTACTCTGGTCATAATGTAGGTGTTACTCTGGTCATAATGTAGGTGTTACTCTGGTCATAATGTAGGTGTTACTCCGGTCATAATGTAGGTGTTACTCTGGTCATAATGTAGATGTTACTCTGGTCATAATATAGGTGTTACTCTGGTCATAATGTACTTGTTACTCTGGTCATAATGTAGGTGTTACTCTGGTCATAATATTGTTACTCTGGCCATAGTGTTGTGTTACTCTGGTCATAATGTAGGTGTTACTCTGGTCATAATGTAGATGTTACTCTGGTCATAATATAGGTGTTACTCTGGTCATAATGTAGGTGTTACTCTGGTCATAATGTAGGTGTTACTCTGGTCATAATGTAGGTGTTACTCTGGTCATAATATAGGTGTTACTCTGGTCATAATGTAGGTGTTACTCCGGTCATAACGTAGGTGTTACTCTGGTCATAATGTAGATGTTACTCTGGTCATAATATAGGTGTTACTCTGGTCATAATGTAGGTGTTACTCTGGTCATAATGTAGGTGTTACTCTGGTCATAATGTAGGTGTTACTCTGGTCATAATGTAGGTGTTACTCTGGTCATAATGTAGGTGTTACTCTGGTCATAATGTAGGTGTTACTCTGGTCATAATGTACTTGTTACTCTGGTCATAATGTAGGTGTTACTCCGGTCATAACGTAGGTGTTACTCTGGTCATAATGTAGATGTTACTCTGGTCATAATATAGGTGTTACTCTGGTCATAATGTACTTGTTACTCTGGTCATAATGTAGGTGTTACTCTGGTCATAATATTGTTACTCTGGCCATAGTGTTGTGTTACTCTGGTCATAATGTTGTGTTACTTTGGTCATAATGTTAGTGTTACTTTGGTCATAATGTTAGTGTTACTCGTTTCATAATTACACTAATAACATAGCCAAGCTTAGCAGTGTTACCAGATACTACAAAATACGTTACCAACAAAAACCACAGTGTTGCCAAGGATTTTAATGTTATCAAAGCCACAACAGTATTGCCAGAAGCAGTGACAGCTTCCCAGCGGGTTATAAATGATGCCAGCAACTCATAGTGACGACGATACTGCAATATTTTATCTGGGCTTCACCACAGACCTGACAAGGTGCCCAAAATTAATGATCAATTTATGTATATATTTTTTGTCTTGCAGAGACGATCGAACTGTTTCTATATATATATATAAATATATATATATATATATATATATATATATATATATATATATATATATATATATATATATATATATATATATATATATATATATATATATATATATATATATATATATATATATATATATATATATATATATATATATATATATATATATATATATATATATATATATATATATATATATATATATATATATATATATGTATATATATATTGTACATAACTTAAATTTGTATATCTTAAATATTTCTTTCACTTTTTTTAATATAATTTATCAGTGTCTTCTATGTTTCTTATTTGTGTTATTATATAACTTAACTACATATCTGTATGTTTGTCTCTGTACATCATTTTCATAAAAATAACTGAATACGAAAACTGCCTCATAGGTTCTCAAATATGTTTTTAGATTTACATATTTAGTTAATTTCATAGCACAGGCAATGTAACTGATTTATACATGTACAATTCAAGTGTTGAATTTGCATATATATTTGAAAATTTTCAGCGTCTATCCGATATACAATTTAGATAACTTCAAGTGCATGTTTGATGCAAAAATGCAGCTGGGGAACATTACGGCAGTCATCAGTATATTTTAATATTTTTATGTGAGATTAGAAACTGTTGTGACTTGTAAATAGTCCGAGTCTGAGCGAAACGTCGTGGTGAGCCACTCTCCCCTGTGCTCGGGTTGTTTGTGTATCGTTGATACATTTTACTAATGTTTGTTGTGTGTATATTTACTTCTCTGACTTCACACTCACACTTTTAACTACTTAAAAATCTGTCTATAGATAACCGAGCATTATAACACCTGACGGTTGTCCATAAAGTTGTAAGTAAATTTTTCTCTTAGCGGTGTTTTATCGGCCAGGAAAAAGAGTGGTGTGTCCTGACGCGGGTCGTCTTCCAATAATGATGTCTGGTTGGCTAATTGGATTTAAAGGCTGTCGACTACACGAGATTCATTAAGGCTGCTTGTAACTTCTTCACTACCAACTGAGAAAATAAGGATCGAAATAAGGATCGAAATAGATTTAGAATATACACACTGAAAGGATATACGCCTCTCGGTGTGTATATGTGTGCCAGTCGCTGACATTACTGCTTAAAGTAGGTTTGTCTTGATATCTGCTGCTATCAAGGACATCACTGCTTCTACTACCCTCAGGGACATCACTGCCACTACTATCAAGGGTATTACTGCCTCTACTACCATCAAAGACATTACTGTGTCTATTATCAAGGACATCAATGCCTCTACTATCAAGGGTATTACTGCCTCTACTACCATCAAAGACATTACTGTGTCTATTATCAAGGACATCACTGCCTCTGCTATCATCACGGACATCATTGCCTCTAATATCAAGGACATACTATGTACTACCATCAAGGACATCACTGCCTCTGCTACCATCAAGGACACCAATGCCTCTACAATTAACTTCTTTATATTACAAGAAAGTATATTCTTATCACAACTGAGATTTGTGAGGATAATAAAATAATATATTTAAAAAAAAGTGCGTATAATGAAAACTAAATTTAAAAGATTAATCAGAAAGTAGGAGAACACGGTTATCCATCAAATAACAGTGATAAATAAGCAGACATTGGTGGTGGTGTGAGGAGTGTCCTGGTATCCTTCTTAATGGTGGAAGACTCACGTTGCCTCTCTAGGGATCACTGGAGCGGGTATCCTCAGTCGTCGAGGATCACAGGACGTAAGTGTGTTCCTCTTAAAGACACTCGCTGTGGACGACAACCCCCTCCCCCCCTCAAAGGAGGTTCCTTGATGCTGGTGAGGGGATCTTGATCTAGGGATCTGTGCTACAATTCCCTGAATTGGGTTTAGCGCGCCCCTGCCCCCTCCCCCATGATAATCTAAATCTGTGGACGACAAATCCCCTCAAAGGAGGTTCCTTGATGCTGGTGAGGGGATCTTGATCTAGGGATCTGTGCTCCAATTCCCTGAATTGGGTTTAGCGCACCCCTGCCCCCTCCCCCATGATAATCTAAATCTGTGGACGACAAACCCCCTCAAAGGAGGTTCCTTGATGCTGGTGAGGGGATCTTGATCTAGGGATCTGTGCTCCAATTCCCTGAATTAGGTCTAGCGCACCCCTGCCCCCCATGATAATCTAAATCTGTGGACGACAAATCCCCTCAAAGGAGGTCCCTTGATGCTGGTGAGGGGATCTTGATCTAGGGATCTGTGCTCCAATTCCCTGAATTGGGTTTAGCGCACCCCTCTCCCCCTGATAATCTAAATCTGTGGACGGCAAACCTTGGATCTTTACTCTGTTTCACCACCATTTTAACCTTTATTTTCTTTGTTGTTTTGCATGTGTTTCTGAACACAAAAGTTTAACATACACTGTCAGTGTTTATTAAACTTCTGTGTTCAGAGAGACAAAGGAAATAGAGGTTAAACACTCGCCTTGGACGACAAACCTCGGATCTTGACTCTGTTTTAACCACCATTTTAAGACGATCACATTTTACATGCTGTGATCTTCCAGGACTGAGGATACTCGCTCCAGTGTACCTTAGAAAGGGAGTGTGAGCCTCTCACCATTAAGGATAATACCATGATACAGTTCTCACACGAACATGGAGACAATGAGAGAGGATTTCGCCCATTGTTTCATTCCTCCATGTTAGACTGTTAGGGTTGAAACTCTGGACGCTGCGAGGCTCTTAACGGCAGTGTTCACCAGTCAAGAATATTTTTTACCTCCAAAATAGGGATTAAAGCAAACTTATTGTATATATGCTGAGGGATACGAGCGCCTCGGTGTATATTCACAGAAATATACACCTCTGGGTGTAAAAATACTGTGATATACACCTCTCGGTGTTTATGAAGAAACATTTTTTAGTTTATATAAAGATACACACTTTTTTAGTTTATATAAATACATCACTCGGTGCATATACATCCCTCGATATATACACAGTAAGATATATACCTCTCGGGGTATATACAAATACACAGTTCTAGGTATATAAACACTGCTACACCTCGGTGAATATAAATCGAGATACACACCTCTGGGTGTATATACACAGACATATCAACTAGGGTGTTGATGGAGACACAACTTTCGCTTCACATACGCTGACAATTTCCGACAAGTTGTCTTCATTACTAGGAGGTTGAATATTGCTTTAATATAAATATCTTTTGATCTGTGGAAATGGAGCTGCTCTCCCTTTTCTCTGATCAAACATGATTGCTTTCTACTCACCAGGTGCTCTATGACCCGTACGGGTTTGGCACTTCGCCACTCAATCATATATATCATCAATAACATTGTAGCCTCGCATTTCATAACAAAATGCGATATCCATTACATGTGTCTCACACCTGTCAGATGCAGACGATACACGCGTTACGGTAGTTATTAATGGCTGATGATCTTGCTTTTTTTATATAGATATATTGACGATTCGAGAGAATAATAAAAGACAAAATTGAAATTGAGGCGGACTTACAGCCCAGTGTCCAGAGATGGGTAACTTTTTCCTCTCTGACATATATGTCTGATTTCAGCGCAGTTGGGAATATCGCTGATGCATTTCTTTCCCTCCGCTCTTTTATAAAAATAACATGCAAATGACATGCACTATAATCAGATTTTATTGCTGAACTTGCCATGCATGTCAAAGCAGCGCTGCCACCTTAAGTACGTCTGGCAAACCCGTTCTCTCTGGCAGCGCCACACAGGAAGTACGTCTGGCAGCTCTGCACTCTCTGCATTAGTAAACTCTATCGTGATTCTGCTGCCATTCCTTCACTGATTGAATAAGTTTCTTGTGGTTCTACATTCCTTCCTTTCCGTCTCAAAATGGGAGGCGGCGAGGTAGAGTTAGGATGGAGACTGAATTTAAGACGAGTTGCGACTTCAAAAATCAACTTTGATTTTCAACCTTGGCTTTCTTAAGTGATTTCCAGCGTCAGTTTCTGAACGTACTCTGTCATTAACCGATTTTTATTCTTTTGTTAGGGCAGGGTACGTTAAATAAACTGATAAAACATATATCTTAACGTATATAAGCTATTAAAAAAAAGGCATCGTCACGTCTGGCAGCGCAGTGTCTAAGCAAGACCATGCAACGTTCTATTTTGCACTTGTACCTTGCGTGGTATGAGATATTTTTAAGTAAACAAAATTATATATTAGTGTATTTTCTCAATTTAACAGTACAAGGTTTGTATAATGTATCCATACTTATAATAACTACTCTGACTTGTCAAAATTATCGTACAAAGTAAAAATCCAAATAATGCTGATCATCGAGGCTGTAGTTCAACAGTCATGGTCAAATTTATACAAGGAAGCCTCAGCTTCCTTGTATTCACAGAGACATCCAATACTTAAATAGTGGTTAAGAATAAAATCGCAATTACTCGCCAAGAATTTACATACACTGCGAAATTTTAGTCAGGTTTTCCAGATTATCATGACTTACGAATGGGAGGGGAGATAAAATGTCATAGGAGGAAGACCCACTTGATATCAAGAAAGTCTTTGGAGAAAAACGCCTCAGATTTCAGAAAGTCTTACAAGATGCTTTCGATTTCCAAAAGTTTTAAAAGAATCTCCAGATTTTAGCGATGGAGAGAGAGATCTTCCTGACAACTTGTTTAAAGCCTCTCCACTGAATGTGAGTTATTTAGACTATAATGCGCCGTACATTAACATAAAGAATGTTTCAACCTTCAAAGTGACCATTATAAAATAACCAGTGTATATACTCTGATATACATACAGGTGTGTATTCGTAGAGACATGAATATCTCAGTTTATATATACTGGCACCTACACTCCATAATGTATAAAGGATATCTGGTGCATCTTACTAGAGGAAAAGAAAGTGTTGCGTCACTCATACACAACACACACACACACACACACACACACACACACACACACACACACACACACACACACACACACCATGACTGTTGAACTACAGCCTCGATGATCAGCATTATTTGGATATTTACTTTGTACGATAATTTTGACAAGTCAGAGTAGTTATTATAAGTATGGATACATTATACAAACCTTGTACTTAGTAGCAATCAGCGAAGAGGCGGGGCCAGGAGCTGTGACTCGACCCCTGCAACCACAAATAGGTGAGTACAAATAGGTGAGTACACACACACAAGTAGCGTGTGAAGTAACATTTTAATTTAGTCTGGAACATTTCATCCCTTCTTAACAAGCAATAGCATTTATCTTTCAGTGATAATGTGCCAGTGCTTATACTGCAGAGTGCTACGCCACACCTCGTACATCATTACCACCAATTAAAGATTGCACCTTGAGGTACACAGACTCGCATGACTCCCACACACTCAGTGTTCCACACGTCTGTGTCTCAGCTCCACAAACATCTTACCTCATCAAATGAATGCACTTTAAATAATATCTAACTTATTTTAGTAATATCTTATGAATACTACTACTACTAATAATAATAATAATAATCTAGGAATTTAGAAATTATACATACATGCAAATATACATACATGCAAATATACATGCATGCATGTATATATACATACATTCATTCATATATACATTCATACATACATACACACATACATGTATTCAAGACCACACTGGTGGACCAGTGACCTGATCGTCAAGACCACACTGGAGGACCATCAATGGTCCACCAGTGGAAATGAAGACAGGAACTCATTAAACTGTCAGAAGAGAAGAAGTGTAGGAAGCAATTGATGAGGAGGCGGAGTAGACTTGAAAACACTCATGTAACATTAAACTCTGAGTTGAAAACTTCTACTACTACCTTCATAATGGAAACGCTGAACCCTTAGTCACGTAATTTTAATCCGAGGATGGGGACCATGCCGTGGGAGGGGTAGTAAAGTTCCTTGGATCAAGATTTTAATCACCAGCATCAAGTCCCACTTCAGAAGGGTGGAAATATTTAAAAAAAAGTCGTGGAATTTTCAAGGTTTGTTTATGGGTTTTCTGAAGACTAGTTGTACCGTGGCTTGTAGCGTTGCAAAGGCTACTTCTTGTGGATTAAGTACCATAAACCTTAAAAGTTCCGCTATGGCAGAATTTGGCTGTATTTTTTATCTATAATCTGGCGCCGAAAATTCTGGTCTGGCGTCGTTAAAGTCATGGGTCGATGGTCAATACTGAATTTAGTTCTTTTATCGATCATGAATTCTTTTCGTGAATGACGCGCATGGAATAGATTTTCTGGGAACTTATGTGTTTCCCTTCATGATTTCTCGAAATGCTGCTTATTTTCTTCAAAACTTGGGGAGAAAATGGACGATACGCAGTGAAAAATTATGTTTGGAGTGACTACCTGGGAATCAATATGTCCGCGTCCAGACTTACTCTCTTTATTCGATTTCCTTCATTAATTAAAAGCTTCAGATGAAAGGATCGCTGTCCATAAAGTAGAAAAATCATCATTTCTTTATGATGTTGTATACATTTATAAGGGAAAGTGGGAGGATTGTATTTATTTTATAAAACTTGAAGGCGTGGGTGTTAAGGGCTTATCGTACGTCAGACAGCGGGGGGGGCACATATAGTGATCGTGCGTCAGGCAGCAGAGGAATAGAAGTGATCGTACGTCAGGCAATGGTGAGCAGCATGCCGGCAGCCTCTGATTCAGTTCAATGTTTATTATCGTTTAGTGAGGAAGGTTTGCTGGCAGTGTCTCCTCTCCTACATCTCAGTGGCACTGCCTCTTCGTCCACCATTGTGAACACTAACCTCGAGTATTACGAACGAATTCTGAGGAACCAAGCTTTCATAAGTCGTATTTTAGGGTCTTTATAACGTAGTTACTCCATTAATGCAGTGGCTCCAGTGTCTGGTAGTGTGGTCGCGTGCCTGACTTAGGGCATCATCTTACTCCTAAATTCATCAGCTTGTTCAAGGTTTACCTTGGAGACAGCTTAGTCCACGTGTCTCCAGTAAGTAGCTGGTGATGATATTAGGAGACCAGGAAAATAAAACCAAGTGCTACAACTTATATATTGTAAGTCAAGTTGAAGGGGATTGAGAGGAGTCGTCGTCTCTTATGTTTTGTCATTTAGTCACCAACCTCTTGATTAATCAAATTTAAAAGCAAAGAGGAGAGAGTAAAACAAGAGAGAAGAGCAGACGACACTATCACCGGCTCAAACATCAATAGAGGGATATTAAAGCAGAAATATTCAACAATGTGAGGAGACAAATATGGTGTTGTGGGGGACGAAATTGTTGGGAGAAATGTTGCTTTTTTGAGACAGGAAAACAAGGGGCCATCTATAATGAATACAAAAGTATATTATAAAATTCATCTCGGAGAAAAAGCTTGTTTGAAAACGCAGTAAATTCTTAATTCAACGAGAAAATGGATAGATTTAACAATCACTGGGAGCATTTTTGAAATGTTAGGTTGGACCTTGAGCGGAAGATGTGAACTGTGAGACAGTGACTTAACTCCACCCCAGCATCATGGTGCAGGTGGGTGCCTCTTATCACGTTATCATTTATACAATACTCACATGTTGGCAGTAAAAACATCAAATGTATATATTTTGACCTACAGTTGATGTCTCATGAGAGGCAGGGATTTACCCCTCACTAAACTCTGATAATCATTAAAATACTTTAGATAGTATATATGGCTGTGATACTTATCTATAGTTTAGTGTTCCTTATTCACCTTTATGATTATTTTCAGGAGATATAGTTGCAGATACCGCGCGTGTGCGTGTGTGTGTGTGGGGGGGGGGTGTGTGTGTGTGCTCACCTAGTTGTGGTTATAGGGGTCGAGTCATAACTCCTGGCCCCGCCTCTTCACTGGCCGCTGGTGGGTCGCTCCCTGTGTGTGTGTGTGTGTGTGTGTGTGTGTGTGTGTGTGTGTGTGTGTGTGTGTGTGTGTGTGTGTGTGTGTGTGTGTGTGTATGTGTGTGTGTGTGTGTGTGTGTGTGTGTGCGTGTGTGTGTGTATGTGTGCGCGCGTGCGTGCGTGCTCGCGCGCAGTAGCACAGTAACAAATGGACAGTAAATAGAACTGCCCCTTCACAATACAGACACTGGTAATGAAGCTGGTGATTGGTGAGTGTTACCTCTAATACACAGCTGTAAGAACAACACAAGCGTACACGATGCAGGAACACTGGAGGAGGCCTACTGACTCATGCTATGCAGGTCCTACTCACAACATTTTTCACTCATAAACTGTGTGATGCATTTTCAGAGCTTCAGTCATGTTACTTGCCGCTGTGCTACACTCATTTACAATATTTTTATTTAAAAAAAATGCTTTCTTGTATTCATTCTGAATCTTTATTTCCAACCTGACTTTATTATTTCGAGTTTTTATTGGTTAAATTTCTTTGGCACTGTAATTACATCACTCTTATTTATTCCTGTCATTAATTTGTACACTATATTCTTATTTCTCATCGTTCTGCACCTCTCAGGAAATGTAGTTTCAGGACTCTTAATCTATCTTCGTAGGAATGATTCCTTATACAATAGATTTAGCATCTCCAGCGTATTTACATGCATTCTTTAAAAAGCAGACCCGAGATATGTCTCGTAATAAGCACAAGAAATTCCCAATGATGCTTAGACAGTGTCATTTTCATGGCTTTTTATTTCTTGTCTTTAAAGTATTAGATCTTGAAAACTTAATTATGGTGAATTTATTATCAAACAGTTGAAGGAAAATAGAACTTATAAATGGTTCAGAAGGTTGTATATTTTTCATCTACAAGTACATGCTTGATGTACTGATACACACACACACGCACACACTTACAAATGTTCAGGGTTTGAATAACAAAAAAAGGCACAATACCGTGACTGGAACGATACACAAATAACCCGCACATGGAAAAGAGGAGCTTACGACGACGTTTCGGTCCGTCGAGACTGTTCTTCCTACCACCGATGTGCGCCCTTCACTCTGGCTCCGCTATGTAGCTGACATCTTTGCTCTGTGGCTTCATGACTAGTCTCTTCCAACCTTTTCTTGACGCTCTTAATAATCTTGCCCCTTCCATTAAGTTTAAAGCTGAATGGGTATCTAATTCCTTGCTTCCTTTCCTTGATGTCCATGTCCACCGCTCGGATACAGGTTTTTCCTTTTCCGTTTACCGCAAACCTATGCACAGTGGCATGTACATTCACTACTTTTCCTATCATGCTTCCCCTGTCAAGAAAAGTGTTCTTATCTCCCTCTTTCTCCGTGCCCTCCGCATCTGTGATCCTCAGTTCCTTCCAGCAGAAATTTCCACTCTTCATAATTCGTTTTCCCGTCTTGACTACCGTCCCCATTTCATAGACTCTGCCCTCTCACGTGCTAAACGTAATTTCTTCTCTCCCAAACTCTTTACTCCTGGGAACTCTTCTGTCCTGCCTTCCCTACATTTCCGGTCTTTCTAATCTCAACAACTCTCTCCGTTCCTTAGACATCAAGCTTGAGGTTCCTAAACCTGTATTCCCTGGAACGCAGGAGGGAGAGATACATGATTATATACACCTGGAAAATCCTAGAGGGACTAGTACCGAACTTGCACACGAAAATCACCCACTACGAAAGCAAAAGACTTGGCAGACGATGCACCATCCCCCCAATGAAAAGCAGGGGTGTCACTAGCACGTTAAGAGACCATACAATAAGTGTCAGGGGCCCGAGACTGTTCAACTGCCTCCCAGCACACATAAGGGGGATTACCAACAGACCCCTGGCAGTCTTCAAGCTGGCACTGGACAAGCACCTAAAGTCAGTTCCGGATCAGCCGGGCTGTGGCTCGTATGTTGGTTTGCGTGCAGCCAGCAGCAACAGCCTGGTTGATCAGGCTCTGATCCACCAGGAGGCCTGGTCTCAGACCGGGCTGCGGGGGCGTTGACCCCCGGAACTCTCTCCAGGTAAACTCCAGACTAACACTCTTCGCACTAATCTCGTTCATGCCTCTCCTCCCTCTACAGATGTTCCTGGTGTCTGCTCTATTTCTTGCTCCTCCTGTCCTCTTCAATACTTTGGAGAAACTGGCCGATCTCTTTCTGACAGACTTAGGGAGCACAAAAATAGTGTTAGGCTTGCCGACACTAACAATGCTCGTTTCTGTCACGTCAGAGATCACAGCCATCCTATTGACTGGTCTTCTGCTAAAACTGTCTTCCCTACTTCCAACTTGAACAGTCGCCGTCTGGTTGAATCCTCCCTAATACACAACTTTCCTTGTATGAATCTTAGTCCTGGCTTCGTCTCTGTAGATGCCTTCCTTTCCCACTACATTGTAAAATGCTCCAAACTTCAGAACACCCTTGACTTTAACCTGATTCCTCCTTTTTCTTCTTCTCCCTCTTCCCCTTTCCTCTTTCCTTTTTCTCTTCTGGGTTGTCCTTCTTTCTTCTGCCTTGTGTTTCTGTTCCTTCATTATTTATTTTATTATCCTCCCCCCACCTCTGTGTTCTTGCTCTCCCTCTGTGGGCACCTAGCTCCCTTGCAATGCTCCCCTTTCTTAGTATTTGACTGGCTCCTTCTTACTTCCCCACCACTACTTCCTTCCACCTCCGCCACTACTACTACTACTACTACTACTACTACTACTACTACTACTACTACTACTACTACTACTACTACTACTACTACTACTACTACTACTACTACTACTACTACTACTACTACTACTACTACTACTACTACTACTACTACTACTACTACTACTACTACTACTACTACTACTACTACTACTACTTCCTGCCTATATATACCCGTCCTGCTGTACCTCTCGTTAGTGTGACTAAATGGTCCAAGTCGGACCGAAATGTCGTCGTAAGCTCCACTCTTCAATGAGTGGGTTATTTGTGTATTGTTCAGGGTTTAGATAGGTTTCTGATAGGAGTATCCTCATAGGAAGACCTGAATGACCAAGACCTATCTGCTAGGACAGTTACTGTCCTAGCAAGAGATGACTGTGATTCTGAGGAAGCCCTGAATGGCTAAGACTTAGCTGGGTATGGCTAGGCTGCTAAGACTTAGCTGGGTATGGCTAGGCTGCTAAGAGTTAGCTGGGTATGGCTAGGCTGCTAAGACTTAGCTGGGTATGGCTAGGCTGCTAAGACTTAGCTGGGTATGGCTAGGCTGCTAAGACTTAGCTGGGTATGGCTAGGCTGCTAAGACTTAGCTGGGTATGGCTAGGCTGCTAAGACTTTACTGGGTATGGCTAGGCTGCTAAGACTTAGCTGGGTATGGCTAGGCTGCTAAGACTTAACTGGGTATGGCTAGGCTGCTAGGACATACATCTCGAAGTCAGATATTTGTAAGTTTTATGTTTCTTTATTATGAGATGCCTTCAGTAGGATGATTTAATGATGAAGGGCTTTCAATCCAAGGAATTAGAGATAACCTCCTTGTACTGAACCTGACTGTATTGCATTCACCGCTCATTGAATGATTCTCACTAGTTTAGCGCTTTTCCTTTATAATAATAATAATAATAATAATAATAATAATAATAATAATAAAATATTATTGTATAGAGTATAAATTTATTTTTTAAATAATAATATTAATAGCTGCTACTACTACTGCTAGTAATAATAATAATTTATTTTAATTTTTTTATTAAAATTATTAATATATTATTATTATTATTATTATTATTATTATTATTATTATTATTATTATTATTATTATTATTATTATTACTACTACTACTACCACCTTGCAGCAAGTCTCATGGATATATAAATATTTATATAATGTGAAGATAGTGGTGTATATAATTAGTATGATAATCCCTGCATGTTCATTAATGAGTCCATCAAAATGCATATTACCTGAAGATGACCAAGAACTTAATATAAATTTCAAGAGGCTTGTGAGAACCCTTCAAGGTGGGTGGTGAAGAGGTCTAAATCCAAGGAACTGGAGCTAGACTCCCCTTTTTTATTTTATTAACACATCGGCCGTTTTCAACCAAGGTAGGATGACCCGAATAATAATAATAATAATAATAATAATAATAATAATAATAATAATATAATAATAATAATAATAATAATAATAATAATATAATAATAATAATATTGCTTAGATGCAGTGGATATTTTTATCAACGAGTCTCCACTGAATACACAGTTGACGAGGGTAACTATGTTATTTATCTCCACTTGTTTAATACATAATTTACGCAGCACAGCTTGCGCCTGGGTGGATGGTAATATTCAAGGAATGTAATTAAATGGAGAGATTGAAAGTAGTGTCTTCAAAGGAAGCCCCAGTCTTAATGTTTTACATAATTATATCTCTCAGTCTCGCTTTACTGGGTTGAATTGCAACGTTATAACTTTACGAAGAATATGTTTAAAAAAATATGTTTTAAGTATACGATTAATATATTATTATTATCAATAGTATTAATAGTAGTAGTAGTAGTAGTTATAACTTTACGAAGAATATGTACTAGGCACACGATTAAATTATCATTATTATTATTATTATTATTATTATTAGTAGTAGTAGTAGTAGTAAGTATTATCTAAATAATGTGCTGTACAATTTTGCTTAGTACATTAACATGGGATTGATATGGTTGTATAAGAGGAGGGAGAGTGGCGGCCATTGTGTGTGTGGATAGGGCACTGATGGTTTTGTTTGTAAACAATGCAGATGTAAATGATATATCTGGTTGCAGTGATCTCTCTCTTTCTTTCTCTCTCTCATACATTACATGTTGAAAAGAAAGGAGAGATCTAGCTAGAGATAATGAGAGAAAGAAACCGCTGGAGGAAGGAAGGAAGGAGTGTGCTTGGCACCAGCGGCAGGAGCCACACTAGCGAGAGACCAGAACTTGAGCCTTTTATTACAGTACAGCACGACATTACGTTGTAATAGAGCATTCAGCAGCAGTTGTCGAGGACACCCTAGTGTGTCTGTGCTCTTTCTCCCCTTCCCTCTCTCTCTCTCTCTCTCTCTCTCTCTCTCTCTCTCTCTCTCTCTCTCTCTCTCTCTCTCTCTCTCTCTCTCTCTCCCCCTCTCTCCACTGAGCAAATGCACAGGGACAAGGGGTCACAACTGGAAGCTGAAGACTCAGACGAGTCACAGGGACGTTAGGAAGTATTTCTTCAGTCATAGAGTTGTCAGCAAGTGGAATAGCCTAGCAAGTGAAGTAGTGGAGGCAGGAACCATACATAGTTTTAAGAAGAGGTATGACAAAGCTCAGGAAGCAGAGAGAGAGAGGATCCAGTAGCGATCAGTGAAGAGGCGGGGCCAGGAGCTGAGTCTCGACCCCTGCAACCACAATTAGGTGAGTACAATTAGGTGAGTACACATATGTGTATATATATATATATATATATATATATATATATATATATATATATATATATATATATATATATATATATATATATATATATATATATATATATATATATTCTTTTTTATTTCTTCTATTGTCCATGGGGAAGTGGAAAAGAATCTTTCCTCCGTAAGCCATGCGTGTCGTATGAGGCGACTAAAATGCCGGGAGCAATGGGCTAGTAACCCCTTCTCCTGTATACAATTACTAAAAAAGAGAAGAAGAAAAACTTTATAAAACTGGGTTGCTTAAATGTGCGTGGATGTAGTGCGGATGACAAGAAACAGATGATTGCTGATGTTATGAATGAAAAGAAGTTGGATGTCCTGGCCCTAAGCGAAACAAAGCTGAAGGGGGTAGGAGAGTTTCAGTGGGGGGAAATAAATGGGATTAAATCTGGAGTATCTGAGAGAGTTAGAGCAAAGGAAGGGGTAGCAGTAATGTTAAATGATCAGTTATGGAAGGAGAAAAGAGAATATGAATGTGTAAATTCAAGAATTATGTGGATTAAAGTAAAGGTTGGATGCGAGAAATGGGTCATAATAAGCGTGTATGCACCTGGAGAAGAGAGGAATGCAGAGGAGAGAGAGAGATTTTGGGAGATGTTAAGTGAATGTATAGGAGCCTTTGAACCAAGTGAGAGAGTAATTGTGGTAGGGGACTTGAATGCTAAAGTAGGAGAAACTTTTAGAGAGGGTGTGGTAGGTAAATTTGGGGTGCCAGGTGTAAATGATAATGGGAGCCCTTTGATTGAACTTTGTATAGAAAGGGGTTTAGTTATAGGTAATACATATTTTAAGAAAAAGAGGATAAATAAGTATACACGATATGATGTAGGGCGAAATGACAGTAGTTTGTTGGATTATGTATTGGTAGATAAAAGACTGTTGAGTAGACTTCAGTGTAGCTACACTGAGAGTAAAAGGTAGATGGGATACAAGGAGAATAGAAGCATCAGGGAAGAGAGAGGTGAAGGTTTATAAACTAAAAGAGGAGGCAGTTAGGGTAAGATATAAACAGCTATTGGAGGATAGATGGGCTAATGAGAGCATAGGCAATGGGGTCGAAGAGGTATGGGGTAGGTTTAAAAATGTAGTGTTAGAGTGTTCAGCAGAAGTTTGTGGTTACAGGAAAGTGGGTGCAGGAGGGAAGAGGAGCGATTGGTGGAATGATGATGTAAAGAGAGTAGTAAGGGAGAAAAAGTTAGCATATGAGAAGTTTTTACAAAGTAGAAGTGATGCAAGGAGGGAAGAGTATATGGAGAAAAAGAGAGAAGTTAAGAGAGTGGTGAAGCAATGTAAAAAGAGAGCAAATGAGAGAGTGGGTGAGATGTTATCAACAAATTTTGTTGAAAATAAGAAAAAGTTTTGGAGTGAGATTAACAAGTTAAGAAAGCCTAGAGAACAAATGGATTTGTCAGTTAAAAATAGGAGAGGAGAGTTATTAAATGGAGAGTTAGAGGTATTGGGAAGATGGAGGGAATATTTTGAGGAATTGTTAAATGTTGATGAAGATAGGGAAGCTGTGATTTCGTGTATAGGGCAAGGAGGAATAACATCTTGTAGGAGTGAGGAAGAGCCAGTTGTGAGTGTGGGGGAAGTTCGTGAGGCAGTAGGTAAAATGAAAGGGGGTAAGGCAGCCGGGATTGATGGGATAAAGATAGAAATGTTAAAAGCAGGTGGGGATATAGTTTTGGAGTGGTTGGTGCAATTATTTAATAAATGTATGGAAGAGGGTAAGGTACCTAGGGATTGGCAGAGAGCATGCATAGTTCCTTTGTATAAAGGCAAAGGGGATAAAAGAGAGTGCAAAAATTATAGGGGGATAAGTCTGTTGAGTGTACCTGGTAAAGTGTATGGTAGAGTTATAATTGAAAGAATTAAGAGTAAGACGGAGAATAGGATAGCAGATGAACAAGGAGGCTTTAGGAAAGGTAGGGGGTGTGTGGACCAGGTGTTTACAGTGAAACATATAAGTGAACAGTATTTAGATAAGGCTAAAGAGGTCTTTGTGGCATTTATGGATTTGGAAAAGGCGTATGACAGGGTGGATAGGGGGGCAATGTGGCAGATGTTGCAAGTGTATGGTGTAGGAGGTAGGTTACTGAAAGCAGTGAAGAGTTTTTACGAGGATAGTGAGGCTCAAGTTAGAGTATGTAGGAAAGAGGGAAATTTTTTCCCAGTAAAAGTAGGCCTTAGACAAGGATGTGTGATGTCACCGTGGTTGTTTAATATATTTATAGATGGGGTTGTAAGAGAAGTAAATGCGAGGGTCTTGGCAAGAGGCGTGGAGTTAAAAGATAAAGAATCACACACAAAGTGGGAGTTGTCACAGCTGCTCTTTGCTGATGACACTGTGCTCTTGGGAGATTCTGAAGAGAAGTTGCAGAGATTGGTGGATGAATTTGGTAGGGTGTGCAGAAGAAGAAAATTAAAGGTGAATACAGGAAAGAGTAAGGTTATGAGGATAACAAAAAGATTAGGTGATGAAAGATTGAATATCAGATTGGAGGGAGAGAGTATGGAGGAGGTGAACGTATTCAGATATTTGGGAGTGGACGTGTCAGCGGATGGGTCTATGAAAGATGAGGTGAATCATAGAATTGATGAGGGAAAAAGAGTGAGTGGTGCACTTAGGAGTCTGTGGAGACAAAGAACTTTGTCCTTGGAGGCAAAGAGGGGAATGTATGAGAGTATAGTTTTACCAACGCTCTTATATGGGTGTGAAGCGTGGGTGATGAATGTTGCAGCGAGGAGAAGGCTGGAGGCAGTGGAGATGTCATGTCTGAGGGCAATGTGTGGTGTGAATATAATGCAGAGAATTCGTAGTTTGGAAGTTAGGAGGAGGTGCGGGATTACCAAAACTGTTGTCCAGAGGGCTGAGGAAGGGTTGTTGAGGTGGTTCGGACATGTAG